>NW_010270285.1:0-12967 GCF_000690775.1 Eurypyga helias | reverse complement strand
TTAAAATAAATAATTTAAATATATTAAAACCTGGGAGTTTATCATTGATGACTAAATTATGTTAATGGCACTCCTCAGGCTTAGTCAGAGGTCCTAGGTATTGAGGAACAAATGTCAGCTGGGGAATTACCCTTGATAGAAGACCTATCCTGCTTTCTGCAAATGGTTAAAAGAAATCATGTCAGTCAAGCGGAACTGGAGGATTTAGTATAGATATTAATAAATTATAGTATCTTAAATTTAGATTTTTTGATACCAGTTTAAATTCATTGGAGAGGTTTAATTTCTCAGTGAGTGTTTACTCCCCCTATTGCTTTGTTTTCAATAAAGCATGTACAGTTAATAGAGGCAGACAACTTACTTTGGAAATATTATCTTCACTGATTCAGGTGAGGACCAAGCATTTTAGAAACTATTTCTTTTAAGAAATTTTAAAGTTTTATGTGGTCTTTTCTTCACCCTGCTAGTTTCTGTCCTCCTTTCCTACTTTTTTCCCCCTCTGAAGGCATAATTCTCTGACTGTCCATACTGGGAGTGCAGGGGGCTGTTCAGTTTCCTCAGATCTGTGCATGAGTCCAGGAGTAGTGAATGAGGAATTTTGTATACTGAGGGCTTTTTTAACTGCTCAGTCCTTTTCTGTGCATGGCATAAGATGAGTTAAATTCAAACAGGAATATTTCTGTGTGCGTAGGTTACCCGTGAAACACAGTACCAGCTTGGCAACAGTTACTGCAACATTTTATTAATATATTTTAGTTTTAACTAAAAAAGTTTAAAGAAATTTAAAAATGTTGTTACAATAAGTTCATCAAGAAATCTCAGCAATAAGTTGGATAAACTTTATTTAAAGACTGGTAGGAAATATGTCGGGTTTGTTCCATCAGGAATAGGTAGAGTATTTTATTGCATTCATAATCACGTGAACAGTAGAAATTAATTATTTGGTGTTGTTTTCACATTATATACTCTTGTTATCAAATATCAATATTTTTCATTTTGTATTATAATTACATTTGAATAGAGAGTCTGACCATGGTCCGAACTCTTTGGTGTCTTCAGTGGACTTGTTCATAATCTGTGTTTCTAGACTAAAGAGCATTTAGGGTACTACCCTATGGGATCAGTGGGGAGAAGTGGTCATAGTACCAAAGTTGGATTCATATATTAGTTGAGATTGCGTATTCTGTCTCCTATAAAGTACAATTCAAATATAAACATTCTATTCCCTGTAGCATTGATGTTATGTCCCTTCATAATGTCATTGTTGAAAGTTTTGAGATATTCCTTATAGAAAGTTTCCATCTCTATAAATGTCCAAAGCAGGATCTGTGTTGCAGAACACAGATGCCTACGAACGCAGTTGATAATAAGCAAGTTGCACATTGAACTTGGGTACCTCTTTCTAGACTATTGACTGCAAATGAACATACAGAAATTAAAAACAGATTCTGGAAATTATTTTCTGGCTAAATAGAGACATGAATCTGACCCTGACCACATATAAACTTTACACCAACTTCCAAATGTGACTTTAAAACCCTCAGGTTTTGAACTAATACATGCAAATTCCATAGCTGGAGATACACCTGTTTCTGGAACTGTGAAAAGGCTTCCACTTGTCTGTGATACTGCATCCATGTCACACAGTATTAAATGTAATTATTTGAAATGAATGTTTAAAATGTCATAAGCTACAAAAGGGTCATCTCAGACAACCTGGAAGGCCATATGTAAACAGTGCTTATTCTTTTGTTGTGCAGTTCTTAATCATCTGCACAAGTTCTAAAGACCTCGAGAGAAATTATGAAGTGAAGGGTTTTTTAAATCTTTGAAGAGAAATTCAGGGCTGGAGGAGGTCTACTCGTCTGGAGCAAAATGAAATTTTCATCTTGCCAAGACTGACCTGAGGCGCAACTTCTTTTCTTTTTTTTTTTTTCCCCCTTCCTGAAGATTTTACCTGAAGAAAGTTTATTGACATTGTTTCAATTTATCTGTAGGGACAGTTGCTGGCATGGATGGTTTCTCAGCAGAATTCTTTATTAGCTTTCAAAGCTAAGCATTCTTTTTTACACAGTTGGGTATTTAGAGATCACAGCCAACTGCAGGAAGAAGGAAAGTTCTGTTAAACACCTTACTGGGTTCCCTGGCTTGGAAAAAAAACAGTAGATAAATTGGGGAAAGTGCAATATCAATTTGCAGAGAGCAGAGGATGAAGCAGCATGGTACTGCAGGGCAAAACATATTATCAATTGTTTGGATCTCAGAAGCAGCAAGAGATCAATTGATTGAGAGAAGCTGGATGGATGCCAGATAATCAATAGAAATGGGGATGATCATTTGGTAGTTGTTTTTGGCTAGGAAAATGTCAAACGATGTGTTGCCAAGAGGCAGAGGCTGATTTGTACAGAAGCATGAGAGAAATGAGAACTGCAGTGAAGGAGCATAGAGTGGAAAAAAAGGCTTTATAGGCATTGGGAAGACACAATGGTCATTTTTGCCTCTAGACAAAAATATTTGTACATGTATATAACATTAAGGATAAAGGAAAGACATATATGTGAAAAATATCTTCTCTCTTGATTTTGATATCAGTAAATGACCATGCTACAGAAGAACACTATAAATAGATACATAAGTTCAGCAAACAAGATCATGGGTCCCTTATCCTATGATATCAAGAAAGTGAAGCAGCATGTTGTAGGGTTTGAAAATTGCAGCCACAATAAAGATAGCCTGACATCACAGAAACCTACTTGACTCAGGAGGGTCATGTTTATTATTATCTGGATAGCAGTAAAACTTCTCAAGGTGGCGATAATGTATTGGAATGCTTGATTTTAGTGGAACGGGATATTTTGGTAATGTGTTTGTAAGTTTGCTTTCTTTTCACATAAATAACAGGGTTTTACTGATAATGCTGTGAATGTGCAAATGATTTATGTGAATGCCTATTTCATTGGAATAAGACATCCCAAATAAATTGTAGGCTGCAGGTAGGTGTCTATTTAACTTAGTTTTCTGAGGCTTTCAAGAGGACTGTTTTGAGAAAGGCTTTTCAGAGGTGATACTTTTAATATCTGTTGGTCACCTTCTTGAAGAATTATTGTTAAAAATTATTTACTTAGTAAAAATTATTCTTTGTTTTAGAAATAATTATTCTTAAATTTTTCAAATGTTGTTTAAATGAACCTAGAAGTTTCTATCCTTAAGTTCTCTAAATATATTGGTGATATTTGTCAGTCAAAAGTGACTTGTCAAATGCACCATTTCTGTTAAGTAGCTAACCTAATGTTGAAAGACTGCAAACACATAAATATAGAAACATGTATAGAAGATATGTACAAGTAGTGACAAAAAATGTGTTGTAGGTAACCACATATCTATAAAACACAAATATTACACCCAATAAAATGAGCAATTTTAATGCTGAGCATAAGTAAACTGAAATGCGTGTATCTCCTGATTAGACACTTCTGTACACTTGAATTGATTATAATTAGCTTCAATTTTTCTTTGTGTTTTTTTGTGGTTTTTGAATATATTGATTCCCTATTTAATTTTAAAATGTCTATTGTATCTACTGGGAAACTAAGCAGATTTTTACTTTAGACATTATAAGAAAACAATCACAAGTTGCTGAAGATGGAAAAATAATTAGTGAAGAAGCTACTAGGCTGTGACAGGAAATACATAATACATAAGCACAATATATAATCTGTTGCATAAATATGAAATTATTTAATGGCATCTGACCAGCATTCTAAATTCAGCTAAATTTGTCATGCTATGTAATCTGACATCAACATAATATGAAAACAAACTTGCAGCATCCTTGATCCAAAGAGCAGAAATGAGACAAAAAAGACAGTATGTCCTTCAGCTCTGGTAAGTGATAATTGCATAAATCAAAGAAAAATGTAGGTGGTTCTTTCTTGACTTGCTGCCTGACATAATACAGTATTGAAATCACTAGATTACAGCAACTGTGATGATATACGATTGATGTTCTTTTTAAAGTGCCAGATGAAGAACAAATATTTCAGGTACTAATAACTTCACGTAGAGTGTGTGTATGTTCTCCTTTGTACCCAGAGGCCAGTGCTGGGTGCAGAATGCATGAACCCATGTCCTGGGTTAGGTTGCTGAAGGATTGCTCTTAAATGGTAAGAGTTAATGTTAGTTCTTCTAACAAAATATTACCTTGTGGCCACAAAAAACCCCAAACAAACAAAAAACAAACCCACAAAGGTGGGTGTTTGGCGTAAGGGAACAGTTACTGCAATAGAATGTACATAAACACGTATGAATAATTCTGTTCATCTTAAACTTGGTGGGAGATGGATTTAGGCAAATCACAGTTTACACTGTTGCATTGTGATGGGATTACACTAAAGTACTAATACTAATGGATAGCAGTGTAGTCTGTGTGAAGCCTAAGGAACTACCTGATCCAGGAAATTTGTTTTGAAATTTGTACAGCTTCTGTGATCTACTTAATGGTATCTATGGGATATCCTCCTTCCCTGTGTATCCTTTTTTTTTTTTTAGCTTCTCTTCACTTAAAAACTGAGAATACTCTTTACAAAATGCAAACACAGGTTATGCATATCCAATATAGCATTTCCTATCAGCTGCTTCACAGAGGTGTTCAGAAGCTGATAGTATAAAATTTATGGCAAAAGCCAGCTTTTTGCTTCCTCCCACTTTGCCTCCAGCTGTGTCAGAGCTAATTTGAGTGAAACACCTAATTATCTATTAGCCAAGGTTATAAAATAAAATTAGTTACAGCCCTCTATGGAAAATGGCTAACAACTTTCTGCTCATTACAAATGAAAGCATATACTCGCACATTTTTGATACTAAATGACCAGAGTAAAAACTCCTTGAATTAATATATTAAAATTATTCAAAAAAACCCCCGATTAAACCAGAAACACCCAGAATGAAATGGTCCTTTACATTTTTAACTGTATTTCTTACAGTATTACAAGCCTATGAATGCTTAAGATAGACCTCACTCTTCATTTCTAGCATTCAATTTCTGAATACACAGGTGGGCCAATACTCCATTTCTGACTAGCCATCAAGTTCATTAAAACACATCTTGATCTTCAACCTTGGGACAAAACACCATGTTGAAAAGTGCTATGGTTCAGATTACTGTGTGAGATACATGTTTAGCTTTGATGTCAGTAAACTTTAAAACAGAAGAGGAATCAGCAGGTTCAAAAAGGGACTTTACAAATTTTTGGACAGCAGATGCTAAGGGGAATAGGTTTATACAAATCCTCTAACAACCCAAATCCAGCTGCTGTGGACACAGGGGAAATAAAAGGGAAGAGCACCACAGGAAGTGTCTGAGACTGTATGGAGTTCCTAAACACACTCTTCTACTGCTTCTGTCAGAGCTGCGGTCTTGACAGACCACTGATATTCATGGGACATTGCTTATGTTGTTGGTTTGTCCGTTTGTTTTTAAAACTCCTCACACTTAAAAGATTATAAAACACAGTTTTTAATGTGTGTCTGTTTTCTGCAGTTCTTTAGTTAGTGTAATTAATCCTTCAGAACTAACAGTTTGCAGTAAGAAGGCAGCAGTGTGGGAACACAAAAGCATAATGGACATGCACATAGGTTCTTCATACATATCAGAATTTGTTCACTTTGTGTGTTGTGAAATTTCTATTATTCTTTAAGATACAGGCCATCACAATTAAGCAAGTCTTGAAATCCAAAATATATTGCTTAATTCAGCACCCCAGGGTTTCCTGAAATGCCTTAGCTTTAGTTGCTACTTGGTAGCATCGTTTAGTCGGAGCTTTTTTCAGGGTCAGTTATCACTGTGGACGTAGGAGGCAGCTTCAGTCAAGCAGAGAAGGAACCCACTGTGTGAACGACAGGAGCAAACTAAGAAGGACTTGTTTGGTATAACATGACTCTCTGACCAACAGCTGACAAACTCTGATGTGTACAACCTGTTCACTGAACCCAAATTATGTATGGTTTGTTTAACATACTTCCACTTTCTGCTTTCAAGTAACAATAATCTGTGTTGTAGTATACTCCAAAAGGCAGTAATATGTTTGACCAAAAAGCTATAGCTGCAGTGCTCCTGTTTCTTTCTCCAAATTACGTTTTTAGTTTCTAATTATTCTGAAAATCTGCCAAGATTCGCATACCTGCAGCACAACACAGATGTGTGCATGGCATTTCACAGCTTTTGGGTGAAATAATGTAGCAGGTAAATAATAGAACTGGCATCCAGTACACGACTGAAAAAGCTTGGACCTCATCACTGGATAAATAAAATAGAAGACTTACTGCATGGTTGAAAGAAGCTGAGCTTGTGCACTATGGGGACAGGAAAATTTTCTCATTTTATGTTGCTATTTCACATTCTTTCTCTCTCTTGTAGGTGCTCTTGTATAAATTTTGGAGAATTCACCATAGGTACTGCTAATGCAAGCTGATTGTCTTAAAACGAAGTTAATCCAGTTTTGGGGATCCCTGGCATTCAGTTTACATGTCTTAACTTCATGCTAAAAAGGAAGATTGCAGTAAACACAATGCATAAAATGCAAAGACTTTAGCTGACCTGTGTGGTGAAAAGGAACACGTAAAGAAGTCTGATATCTAGCTTTTAAGTGGGAATTAAATAAGATAAACTTCTGTTCTTATTTTTGAGGCATGTTCCGTGATGGTCCAGACAGGTGGATGACATAGAAAACACATATATTTTGCATCACCTTAAACAGTAATAGAAGTCATTTTGAAAACTTATGGGGGCAGCTGTCCATTTGCACCGTGTAGTAAGGATTTGTTGCACTCAGGCACAGAGATGTGTATGAGCTTATATTGCACTGGTGCCCAAGTTTTGCAAAATCATTGAAGGTGGACTTTCCTCAAGTACTCATACTTTGGATGTTTTCCCAGGTTCATTGACCTTGTCAAAGTATTGACCATAAAATCGTAGTATTGATCATAAAATCGTAGAAATACTAATGTATTGAAATAGAAGACACAATTTCTGAAAACTGAAATATTGGGAGTGACCCAAAATTCTTCTACTTAAAACAATTTGGTTTATTGTTCAAATTGCAAAATATTGATAAACTACACAATTATAGTGTGCATTCACAGCCTGTATTTTTAAGTAAAAATTAAATGGCTTTTTTAAGCCATTCAGTGGCATGATTGAGAAATTCAGGCTTGTTATGCATTCATTAGGTGGCTACCTGTCCGCTATGAAAAAACATTTAAAAATGCCACATTAAATCAGTGAACCACCAAAATGCATTATTTTTTATTTCCCTCCTAGCTGTTTTGTGGACTTCATTATTTCTTCATTCCTAACATATGTATTTAGGATATTTAAACACACATCAATGTAACAACCATTCCAAAAGGTTTCTGTCAGGTGTCAGTAGAACTCAGTAAAAATCCTCAAATTTCTCATTATGAAATGTTGCTTCATAGCAACTTTAAAACTTTTCATAGGGAATGCCCTGATTTTGCTAAAGCTGGCCTTACAGGACCCTCAAAACCTGTTGTTTTGAATGTGCACCAAGTTTATGTTGTTTATCCTGACAGCTGTATGACTACTTAGGTGTAGGGGAAGTGAAAACTGAGCCTACATTCTTCACATTCCCCTTACAATGCAGACAAATTTCAGTGACTGTAAATGGTTGAATAAATTTGCTTACTAATTCAAATGCCATGACTATCAAAAAAACTCCACATCTGAAACTGTAGCTTTATTCACATGCACACAAAAATTTTCCTGTAGCTCTGAGTGTTTATGTGGATTGAAATGAAAAATATTTTGTTCTTCTTTCTTCTGCACTTCATGTAGTCATGCATGTAAGTTTTTTGTTGTGGTGTTATCCAGTAATTTCTTCTTGTTTACAGAAAAAATGGAAAATCCTGGGGAAAACACCAAAAATAATTAGTAATCCTGAAACCTTGCTCTGCAAGCTGGAATGTGCTTTCAAAAATGAGATCATGAGTTACCTCAATAATAATTGCCAATGATATTTGTATTGGTGATATTTAACTAGGAAAAAATTTAACGAGAAACCTTAGGGAAAATTATTCTTTACCTTACTTTCCTCCTAATTGGACAATTCTATGTGAACTAATATTTGTCATCTGATAAGGCTTTCAAGGGAGCCAATTACGTATTTCCTCCCATCTATATTGCAGTGTTATAGGCTTTTTCTGAGACCTTTTGCAGCTTACTTGTAAATATTGATTTAGGGGTTGCTCTTTGGGAGACAGCACTTATAGTCTGGTTATTGTTATGACAGTTACGTCTGCTGATGGAGTCTGTCAGAAGAAACACTGTATTTAAAACTTCAAGTAAATGTACTCCAAATAAGATTAATGTCTGAGAAATTCATCTGGCAGAGTAACCATGATGTAAGACACATCTCTAATTATTATCTCTCTTTGACAAAATAATTGTAAGGCTGTTTCTGTAAGAGATCAAATATGTTAAATATGAAGTTTACGAAATCTGTCTGTTGGGGGCTTACAGCACTTGAGAGGTCAAGCTGTATGCAAGTCTGATGACATCCTCAGGTAGATGTGTTTACATGTGTCTTACATGTTACGAAAAATACCCATCTGCTGTTTTGTACAGGATTTTTATTCTGTACCCTTCATCTTGGTAACTGAGCACCTTTCCACAAAACAGTGAATGACGTGATAAACATGTTAATATGAAGGTTTCTGTCCACCCATCCTTTCTCTCACCCCTTCTTTCTCTCTCCTGGGAGTAGAATTGCATGCTGGTTTAGTTCTGTCTTTAAGTTCTATACAATGTGCTGTGTAGCTCTGAGAAAGAAATGTTGAAAAGTATTTCTTGATCTTAGAACAAAAAGTGGTGAAGCTTATGGTAGTTCTTAGGTGTTCTATGAGGTTTTAAACCAGCCCCAGGGTCACTTTGCCTCTTGCCCACTGAGCTTTACTCTTGTGATGGACAGTTGCGTTTTTCTGATACTTAGAGTCCTTGATACTAATCCTCAGCTTAATGCTTCAGCATTTAAATTATTCTCAGTCTAAATCCTGAGGTCCTTTGAAGATACAGACAGAAATTAATATTAAAGAATGTGTGGCGTTTTTCCTGTGTCCATCACAAATTGAAAATAAGACTTTTCTCCACGTATTTGGAACAGAGGAAAAATGATATGTGAATAAATAACGTTAGCTTCACCAAAACATATTCCTGAACCAGTGAAATATTCTAGGACAGCTTCTCTCTCTTTTTTTTCTTTTTCTTTCTTTCTTTTAAGAGATTGTACAAATTCAAGTTGCTAAAAGAATATCTAACTTTTCAGAGATGCAAAAAAGATAATTGGTATCTTAAGCTTTTTAAAAATTATTTTAAATAAGGAAAAAGAAGGATAATATTTCTATAAAGCAACTTGAGTCATAAACATCTGGATTGTTTCTCTTGGTTGACTTCAAATGTAGCTGTCTATATAAAAAAAACCCAGAAATACTCAGTAACTAATATTCTTTTTTTTCCTTCAGCTCTTTTCCAGCTAATTTTGTAATGAGATCTGTGCTCATTACCTTCTGCATTTATTTTAATCTTTAAGCTCTTTATAAGTATTTTTGTATTTATTTGGTGTGTTATTTTTCAATACCATTTAGTTTTCTTAATTTCTGGATCATGTAGAAATTCAGCTGAAGATGGAACTCTCTAGAGCATGGATCTAGGGTAGCAGAGAACTCTGTCAGTTCCATTTGAATTGCAAATGAAATTTATTGGAGTTAAAGGGAATAACTGAAAGAATAAAAGAACGTACTACTACTTGCAGTTAAGATTATTTATTAACTGTTTTTCTTCAAAAACAAAACTGAAAAAAATCCACCAAACCAAACATTTCTGCCCTTCCCCTATACAGTATTATGTTGGCAAAGAGTAAAGTGAATGATAGGATACCTTTTGTTTGAAATGTGATATGGTGAAAGACATGCTCTAGGTTAAGGATAGGAAAGGTAAGTTAGCAACAACAATGAAAAAAAAAAATCCTGTGGAATACATTCCTATTATTGGGAAGAACAAATACCATCATTTCAGAGGGATGTCGGCCTTGTAGGTAGGGAGCCAGTGCAACCTGTGAACTGTCATATTTTATACTAGATTTGCATCTTCCTAGCATAGGTGAAATATCAAATGACCAGACACTAACTAGATATTACATGTAATCACATAGTCTAGTTATGATTTGTTGAATGCGGAAAACAGTAGAAAAAAAAATATAGTTTTGTTTTAAATTGTATTTCACTAGAATGTATTTGCCATGAGGAACCCAACATCCTCTTGTTTGAGTAGGTGAGGCTATGCCAGCATGACTTATTCTAATGACCTAGTCCAAATGCACTGTGAACAGCCAGAGAAAATAGGAGAGAGTGAGAAGGAAAAAAATCAGTGAGCTTTGAAGAATGACTTATGAACTCAAACCAAGCAGACAATCCTTTTTTTTGCTGATACCATTCAAACACGAAGGAAGGTGAAGTATATTTTCTATTTTGGTGGAAGAGCTTGTGCAGCAAAAGGTATGACTGAAAAGTTTAGCACATTCATCATGGAGTTAAGGTCAGTGAATTAGTTATCTCATGCTTTATGAATCAGTTTGAGAGAATATTCAAAGCATATGAATTTTGTGAATTGGTTTTAAGTTCATTTTTAAATATTAAAGAATGCACATTGAACTAAAACTTGGGAAGGGAAAAAGGCTGACTCCTTTCTGTCCTTCTTTCTGTCTGTCCTTCCTTATTCTGTTAAGTATCATTTCCAGAAAGTCAGTGTCACAGCATCCGGAGAACAGGCCAGAAAGCAAAATTGGTACTTACCTAGCTTTGCTGATAGCTTCCCCTGTTAGCCAGGCTTTGCATTTTGTATTTCTGTACTTAAATGTACCCATCTGTAAAACTGTCATAATCTCCTTTTCACAGCAAAGTTGTGAAAAGCAGATTCATAAAAGTGCTTTTACACCTTCTGATGGACTCTATATTTGAGCAAATAATCCTCCTTCTTGCTCATTCATGAAAAATTTACCAGTTAGTTGCAATTATTTGATAAAACATTTAAGTAAATATTTCACGTGCAGGTCATGGCAGTAAGGTCACACTCCATAGTTTCTTCTTCAGTGCATGTATAGAAATACTTTGCACTTTCCCTGTTCAGATAACAAGGTCATGCTGTGATGATTCTTTCTTACTGTTTACAAATGATCTATGAACAGTAAATCTTTGAGAAATCTTAGCCTTTTTGGGTAAGAATTCATTTTAGTGAATATAGATGTCAGTATAGACACCTATGCCTGGGCTGACAATGCTATGTTTTCCTTGCAGTGAATGGAGAGATACAGGCATATCTAGGACACAAAGTAGCAGAGATGTGCTAGAAAGATTAATTGTTCCCTGAAAATGTCCATCTGTTTCTAGTGACTAGCAGAGAAGCTGAGGTTCAGATGTAGGTATCTCTACTGCACATGCCTAAGGTTAGGTGAGATTAGTCCTGTCCTGAGAATGAGGTAAACCAGCATAACAACAGTCATGAGAAAACTTTTAATGTGATGTTTATTGCAATCATCTATATGTTCCGGTATTCTTTAAAACCTGTGAGATATCTGGAAATATAAGTCCTTCTTGTAGGATTACAAGAAGTAGTACTGTGAATATAAGAGAACAAGCATACTATAGCGGCAAAGATATTCAAACATTCAAATGTAAAAAAATTTAAAATGTACAGGTTTGGGTTTGTGCTACTTATTTAATTATTCCCTAGAATATTAGTATACTTATTGCAATAGCAACTGAGTCTATGGTCAGGAATTAGGAGCCTGCTGTGCCTACAGCTTCAGAAGTGATGAAATACAAAGAATCCCTGTCCTAGCAATAGTTTTCTCTTACTTACGGAGAAAAATTTGCAGTAAGTGAAAGCACTAAAGGGAGGAAGTGATTTGAGAGACAAATGGCAGTGAGCAAGCACATACTTGGAATACTGTTGTTGACTCCTGTGCAGTTTATTTATAATCTATCAGGGTTGGGTGTTTTTGGTGGTGTTGGTTTTGTTGGCTTTTTTGGGGTGGGGTTTTTTTTTGCTTTTTTGTTTGTTTATTTGTTTTGTATTTAAGCGAGCAGTTCCACTTCTTATTTCCAATCTTATCTTTCTCTTTCTGGGAGACAAGATGCTTCCTTTCCTCCTTTTTAAACTTCATTTAAGTATAATAGAGTTTGCTGTTCTTATTAATTCCTTTGGGGGGCATTGGTGCCTTGAACATATAAATGAAATAGTAAAAGTAGCAATTTTACACCCCACCTCCCTTTTGAGAGTATTTGTGGCACAGCAGATTTCACAGTTCCTTTATGTTTTTAGATTTCTTTTGTAATTTATTTAAATTTGGCAAGAAGATGCGTAGACACACAGGTGAAGTAATTGCCAAATAAAATTATATCTATTATAAAGCTAAAAATGTTGAGAAGTGCTTGAAATTTATTTTTTTTTTTCAGAATATTGGTGAGATCAGATTGAACAACAACAGAAAGTTGGATATTGTAGTGCTTGTGACCTTTTATATGCCTTTTAGTGGCAGTTTTGAAGCAATACTAAGAGAAAGAAGTCTGTGTTTGGGGGAAAAAAAAGTCTTTATGAAGTATAAGCAGTACAGCATTTTAGAGCAGGTTACCGAGACTTTTCCCATAACACTGCTCTGTAATATTGGCAGATATAATTTTTGTCTCCTACTTTTTGTTATATATGTGACACTAATATGTATCATTTTGTTTAGATGAATTAGACTCAATCCTCTATATTAAGAATTTCAATTGTGCACGCAGAATTTGTGTATGCATTTGTGCTATGGAAGAGAGATATTTGGGATCTATCGCTGTACTCCTTCCTTTTCTTTAGGTACAAGGCATAGCTACAGTTGTTTTCATAGAATCATAGAAT
>NW_010270284.1:0-5610 GCF_000690775.1 Eurypyga helias | reverse complement strand
TGTTGCTAATTTGATTGACCCAACAGCTTCTGTGTTTCTCATGCCTGGTTTGGATTAATTTTGACCTAATACAAATTGTGAATGTTTAGTCTCAAATTTTCTACTTTTGCTGAAAGAGCTTGTAGGATTTCAACAGGTGTGCTTTGTGAACTTTATAGAAAGAGGGTGGAGTATAACCTTAATTATGCCAAAGCAATAACAGGAAAACAATTTTAATATTGCAGGTGACATGCAAAGAGGCATATTAAAATTACCTAACACTGTCCAGGTGTTTCTAGGTGTGCTGGATTCAGTCACTAGGACACTAGGTTATTCAGTAGCTCATCACTTTACTAAGAAACACTTTCAATGGAATTTCAGTACAAGGCACATAATTCCAAATAAAATTAATATTAATAGCAATCTATAGGGAAAACAGTACATTTCGGAGCAATGCTCCAAAATAGGCACCCCAAGACAATCAAATTAAAATTACATGGATAATTGCATGGATTAAAAGCTAATTTCCTTACCTAAAAACCTGAACATCTATTTTTTGCATGATTTAAGAATATGTCAATTATTTTTTCTTATCAAATACTTTGTCTTCTTCTCTAATACTACAAAAATTTGGAATCCAGAAATGACTAAAAAGTACTTTTCCTTTCAGTTACCCACCATTCAGACTATTACATTCAAGGATGAATTAATTACACATATTTAGTCATTGAAAGCTGAATTTTGTATGCAGAATTTTCCCCATAAAATGCTAATTTAAAAATACATAGATTTGGTCTGTTTTGCTCCAGGGCACAAGTCCTTTTTTCTCCTTTTTTTTTGTTTGGTTTGGTTTGGTTTGGTATGAGTTGTCTCATACAAAACTCAGCTAATGCTCAGTTTATATTTCAGGAACTTTCTGGGATTAATCAGCTAGAAGGGGATCATTTTGTTTGTTTCTAATTGAGGTTGTGTTTGCACTGAGATATAAACACAAATTTGGTCTTCAGTACAAATAAGTGCCTTGGACAAAAAGCTGCAACTTGTGCCAGTACAATTTACACCCCTTTTCTGAAAAGGCAACTCCCACAAGTAGAAATCTGGGATTTCTATCTGGGAACAGGTTGCCCAGAGAAGTGGGCAACTAGATGATCTTTGAGGTCCCTTCCAACCCAAACCAGCCTGCGATTCTATGATTCTGTGAAATCTGGATTATCCTCTGTAAACTCCAAGTGTGCACTTGAACAGTTTGATTTGCCTGTAATTTTTCAAAAATCCTTTATAAAGCCAAGAGAACCCCAAAATTTCCATTTACATATGTTCCCCCACAAGCTCTACATTTTCCAGACGAACACTTACAGGTTGTTTTCCTAAACGGGAAAAGGGGAAATATTTGCTACTGCCACTGCCCAATCAACAATTCTGGCAAAATTTACTATACTAAATCAGTGTTTTAGACCCCAAAATTTTAAACAGAGTGCCAGGAAACAAAACAAAACAAAACAAAACAAAACAAAACCAAAACCCACCTTCTTTCTATGTTTGCTTGACTTTAAAATTCCTGTTTTTCAAACATGCCTACGCATTAGTAATCTTGGACTGGATCCAGACAACTTTGGACCATGTCCCACAAAGCAATACAGACGCCGAAGTGCAACATCAAAGCAGCAAGTTTAAGGAAAGCAAATATAAGAGTTTCTAATTATATTACAAGGTAATTACCCAACATACATCAATTCAGAGCAATCGAGGTTCTTTATTAAATACATTTGCAGACAGCACGCATTCTTACCCTTTTTCTAAAGAGAAATAATGAACTTCGGCCTAGCAGAAGGAAATTATGTTTCAGTGTAATCCTGCAAATGGTTGAGTCTGTGCTGGGAGTGAGTGCACCCACCCTACAGCCTGTGCCACTTTAACAAAACCAGTTTCTCACAGTCCCTGAGCATATGCTGGAATAAACACATAATGGAGGGTCTCAGAAGAGAGAAAGGGGCCAAGCAGGGAAGGGGCCAGCCCACCGTGTGTCTCCTGCCCAGTGCTGCCCCAGGCAGGCGCAGCCCTCAGGCGAAGCTCCTCTCTTCATTACAGCCTGTTCTCCTGGTTCAGGGAGAAAAAACAACCCAAACCTGAAACCCTTCACCAGCAAACTGGAATTCAATCCTCAGTCACCTGCCTCTCTTCAAAGAGACCAACAGTCTGCACCACAACTTGTTAAGATTCCCCGGATCTCCCGGCTTGCTTGTAGGTTTGCTCAGGGAGCTGAGATCCATGTTTTTGAGTGAAATCGCCATTTGCTTCTACCAAGCCAGACCCAGGGGGTTTCCTTTCTGCCTTGTGCAAACCTTCTCGTAAGCCCAGATACAAACAACGAATGAGGTCTCCGAGGAGTGGACGATCTTCTAGCTTGTTATCTCAATCAAGAGGGGGAGGGAAAAAAGGGAAATTGGCCATCTTCTCCGCAGAAGGAATTTACAATGTGCCTCTACCTTTTTTTTTATGGGAGAGGGATAAATTGACATTAATGGAATAGCATTTGTCTGAATGTTCATACAAAAGCCTGGAAACAGAGGAGATAGGAATAATCATAGAATCATAGACTAGTTTAGGTTGGAAGGGACCTTAAAGACCATCTAGTTCCCACTCCCCTGCCATGGGCAGGGACACCTTCCACTAGACCAGGTTGCTCACAGCCTCATCCAGCCTGGCCTTGAACACTTCCAGGGATGGGGCATCCACAGCTTCTCTGGGCAACCTGTTCCAGTACCTCACCACCCTCTCCGGGAAGACCTTCTTCCTGACCTCCAATCTAAACCTCCCTGACTTCATTTTAAACCGGTTACCATTGTCCTGTCACTACAGGCCCTTGTAAAAAGTCCCTCCCAGCTTCCTTGTAGCCCCTTCAGGTACTGGAAGGCTGCAATGAGGTCTCCCCGGAGCCTTCTCTTCTCCAGGCTGAACAAACCCAACTCTCTCAGCCTTTCTTCATAGGAGAGGGGCTGTGGAAGTCTTGGATAGGCTGGTCCTGAAAGAAGGACTCAGGACTTTCTATCCAAGACATATGTCCTCAGTGCGGCCTTGAAGTTTTAACATAAATATGCCTGTTCAGAGGTCTGTGTCCAAGCTGCTGCTCCACCACGCTCATTTCTGCCGTACCCACAAGGCTCCTTCTTACCCTCTGTCTTCTCTGGGAGATCATGTCTTTGTACAGCCGCTTCTGTTTTCAGGTGAGCAGGAATCAGAAGCCTGTTTCCTCTCATTCGAGTCAGATACCAGCTATTCCAACACTTCCTCTCTGGTTTTAAGTACAAATCAGTGCCTGCTGCTGATCTCTTTCTCTGAAATTTCTTCAAGAGTGACATCAAAACTGAATTTTGATGACATGGATTTTTATGATGATATGTATTTATCCTTAAAAAAAAAAAAATGACAGCCAGCTCATTAAAGTTTATCGGAGTTAAAACCCACAGTTTAGCTGAGCACAACCATTTCTGTATATTATGCAACAATCACGATATGTTCTTTTCTGCGAGAAAAGGCATAAGTGCCAGTATTTTCAAGCTTAAAGCTCTCAGAGCTAAATGAATTCCCATGGACAAACACATGTTATGTGAGTCAAGAGCAAACAGTAAGCATGGCATGACTCAGAAGAACAGCAATGAAACTGCACATTCCTTGGTGAACTTGTGAATTATGCAAATAGAAAGTCAGAAATTAAACAACAGACTCCTGCCTTGGCATTTGTGATTAAGGCTCTTCATTACCATGCAAGAGGCTTTTCTAATGTAGGTTGGTTAAAAGGCCTGTTTTATGTTTTCTGCTTTGATGGGATAAAAAGGTTTTGTGAAGTTCCGGAAACAACTAGTTTCCCTCAATGCAAAGTAGATTCCACGTGTTTCAGCGGGGCATAGTTCAGGGTAATTCTTGATGTGTTTATGTTCATCTTTCTGGCAGCTGAACTACTGGCAGACATGATGCTTAGTCCTGGAAACCTCCCAGAGAATCTGCAGACTTCAAAGGTTGTTAGAAACTCTTCATATTCTTTAGATATGGTATCTTTCTGAGGAACTCTTCTTTCTGTAATCTTCCAACAGCAGCTGAGAGTCAACAATTACAACTTCCTTGTCACACCTGTAGCATTCTTTTCTCTTGTACTAAATGGCTCTCCATTTATCTTAAATGCAAAATTTACAATGAAGAAAGTATTTTTTCCCCAAAATTTTTGTTTGTTTGTTTTTTCTTTCTTTTTTTTTCTGAAAGCAAGAACTACACAGGGTTTTTCCAGCTTGTGGTCTCCAGATTTAAAAAAAAGCACATGACTGAGATGCTGAAGAAGCCAAGCTCAGAAGAGCCCAGCCACTACAGGTCCCAGTCCTACAGTGCACACCAAGGCCTCACTCACTTAATTTCCTGGGCTCCAGGGCGGACTTTGGTTTGCCCATGGAGCACAACACTAAATATATATGGCAATTTTGTAAGTACAATGGATTTAGGATGGACATCCAGGTGAGCAAAAATTATACCTTTCAGCTTCCAGCTTTTATTAAAATATGAACATATTAAATAACTGAAAATAAGTAGGCAAGAGTCATATTGAGTGTCTGTGATTATATGTTATACTAAAGTGCAGGACATTAGTAAATACATTTGAGACATTGACAGAGACCAATATAGCAACTGGAATACAACAGGTAGTGAAAGGGTGATGGAAAAATAGATGGAAAAATCACTGAACTGTAATTATATTTTAGTAAGTGGTTTGCTGTTCTGCATATTATAAATATGGGTTTTCAAAACCAGAAAGAGGCCTTCAATGTCTTTCTTCTCACATGACTTTCCGTGACAATCTAAATTCAACCTTTTTTTAGTCATGATGGCTGACCTGGAATTGATCCTACATCCAAAATCTACAAGCAAATCCAAAGTATACTGCAAGTCGAAGAACACTGCAGATCCCAGGATCACAGAATCACAGATATAATCATGAAAGATACATTAACATAAATCCATCAACTAATTTAACATAAGCATACATTTTCAAAACCCAGCTTTGGCCTGCAGTAAGAAAATCTAAAGCAGGAATCCAAGCGCAAGCTCTCTTTGTCACTGAAAATGGGGAATAAACACTCCTTAACACTAATTAAGAAGCATTCATTCTTTATTAAACGGCCGGATACGGAGGGGACTGACTTTGGACTGCTTGATACTGCTGAGAGGACATTTTACCAGGTAGCATTTTCCGTAGAAGTTCCTAGATTTGAACCAAAAGTTCACCGGATGGCAGCAGGGTGACCGTGACCCCTACCCGGTCCCTCATCAACAAGGCAAGGTTAGGAGCTCCCTGCACGTCCTTCCCACATCACCCTGGGCAGAGACAGGGGCCAGGCCGTGAGGCCGGAGCTGGGCCTGCTCCCGGCCGGGGCTCCGGGTAGCGCTTTCCGCAGCGACCATCGGCCGAGGGGACATCCCCCAGGCACTCCCAACCCTCCAGCCCCAGCTGAGCACAGGCAACGACTGACCCAGCCGAAGGGATTTTGGCAGTCGGGGGACGTGATCTGGGGGTTAGTGAAGACACAGCAAGGTACGGCGGCCTGAGGCAGGACAGCAGGTCGGCAGCCCTCGGCGTCTCTCCTT
>NW_010270283.1:6310-24762 GCF_000690775.1 Eurypyga helias | reverse complement strand
TGCTTTGCAGGGTGCCTGAGGAAGCTGGTTTCCACTAGTGTCGGGGTACCATGAGTCCAAGAAGCCCGTGCTGGGCTGCGTTTTAGGGCCTGGCTTCTCCTCTCCTCAACTCCGACTCAGGACCCGCGTGCTCTAGAAAGCACAAAGGGTTTGGCTTTGACCAGTTTCAGTAAAGCTTGGAAGGGAAGCAGATAGTTGAGCATAGAGGGAGGAAGCAGATTCAGGAGAGACTGCTCTCAAGAAAGACAGATGGAGTATATTAAAGCCCCAAAGTGCCCATGGACTTGAAAAATTAACTCCATTTTGCCCCCCCTCCCAAGTGTCTTTTGCAGGTCTGCTGCAGCTCAGGGTCACTTGAGTCCAAAGCTGCATACCCTCAGCCCATGAATACCCTCGGCAAACCGCAGCGCGGGGCCTGGGAGTAACACAACCCACTTGAATGAAGAAATCTGAAAAAAAATAATATGTATGCTGCACCACAATTACAGGTAGTGAAGGTATTCGAGGCAGTTAGTAAACATGCCAAATAATAAATAGAGCTATTCAGTCAGCAAACAGCTGCCTGAGTATAAATAGGAAAATCCACCCGAGCCCAAAGCCAGCTGAGACCCAACAACGTGCACTTATTAAGGAGTGATTTTTGTGCGTGTGTGCATTTTTTTGGAGGGAGGTTGAAAATATTTTGCCCACTCTTTTATTTTAGGAAGGTGAAACATCCCTGGTGGATTTCAAAAGCTGACCTCTCGGGTATGCGATCTCCATGCCAAGACACTGAGTCACGAAGAGATCCGAGGAAGCTGTTTCAAACCCAGACGGGATAAACCAGCTGTAATTGAGCGGCCAGCTCCGCTCAGCCCGCTAACAACCGCACGGCCCTGGCCCTGCCCTCGGCCGCACAAGCCCCGAGCTTTGCTCGCCGCCACTTTCACATGCTCCTTGGTTATTGCTCGGGGTCAGGCTTGTCCACACCTATTCCGTTCTGAATGACTGCTTGTGTCCGTGCCAAACCCGGGTTCAGGGAGCGTGCTTGCAGGCTGGAGAGCGCTGTCCTTCCTCCGTTGTGCCTGATGGGAGCTCTAGGCACGTCTGCTGGACCCTTGGGCTTGCAGGGACACTTTGCTGCTCCTGCTCCTTAAGCTGCAAGCTTCAATTTGATGGATTTGTCTGCCAGAGAGTGTCTGGTGTATGGTGCGTTGTAGCAGCCGGGGATACATATATTCGTGGAATGGTTTGGGTTGGAAGGGACCTTAAAGATCATCCAGTGCCACCCCCTTCCATGGGCAGGGACACCTTCCACTAGACCAGGTTGCTCCAAGCCTCATCCAGCCTGGCCTTGGACACTTCCAGGGATGGGGCATCCACAGCTTCGCTGGGAAATCTGTTCCAGTGCCTCACCACCCTCTCCGGGAAGAATTCCTTCCTTACATCCAATCTCAATTTCCCTTCTTTCACTTTAAACCTGTTACCCCTTGTCCTGTCACTCCCTGCCCTTGTAAAAGCCCCCCCCCAGCTTCCTTGTAGCCCCTTCAGGCACTGGAAGGTGCTATAACGTCTCCCTGGAGCCTTTTCTCCTCCAGGCTGAACATCCCCAACCCTCTCAAACTCTTCCACTGTGGTCCAAGCTTTTTGTTTGGCGCATGTGGGGTTGCTGTTGCCTGTTGGGGAATTGCAGAACGAAGGATCCATAAGGATGCTGGGATGGTAGCAGCACTGGTGGGTTCCAGATACCAGGGGGGTCCGAGGCTGTTTGCCTGAGGAAGTTTCTGCCTCTGGCTGCTGGTGTTTACAGGACGGTGGGGGAGCAGGGACAGCAGAAGAGGCACACTGCCTGCTTCTCAGCTGGCGCAGCTCCTTGTCTGACATGTTCCATGGCTTCTGATACCAGCCAGAGCGTGAGCTGCAGGCACGTTGCTCCTTGTGTCTCCTGTCCAGAGCAGGATCCCACAGCCAAGGAGTGGCCAGGGACAGGACAGGACCCTTGTTACCCCCAGCAAGTAACTCTGATGTGTTGCACGAGTCAGACTCTTGGTTGAAAGTGCAAGCCATGCTTAGGAGGATAATCTTCATGGTCCAGTTCAGAAGCTGAGCTGAATTTCCCTGCTCTGAGTGCCCTGCCAGGAGGGCTTTGAGCTCTCTCCCTCTTGGAAAGCTCCCTGGGGGTGCCACCTGGGCTGGGAGCAGTAGGGAGAAGGTGGGGATGGGGCAGGACAAGAGAGAGGGAGATGACAAAGTGTTAAGGGACAGCGAGGAGGGGAGGTGGGAGCACAGGCAGAGAGAGGAGAGGGGAAGAGATGAGGGGAGAGGTGGGGATGGAGGAAGGGGTTCTCATTTCCAAGGGAAGATGAGGTAGAGAAGGGGCAATAGAAAACCAAAGGAGAGATGGAGGAGAAGAGGAAATGGCCAAGGAAAAAGGAAGCCACAGCAGTGGGTAGCCTGGGGGGATTTGTTTGCTCGTGCCCCCCTGGTTTGGTAATCCTTAGCTCAGGGTGTGCAGAGGGAGGGTTGCCAGGAGCTGCTCCTTGGGCTTTGAGTCACTGCTGTTCTCAGCATCTCTGCCACTGGCCGGGAGCATGTCCTGGGCTGTGGCCAGGCCCCGGACAGCACCGGGGGCACGACTGCCCACAGCCGGCATCGCTGCCCTCTGCCTGGAGCGGTGGCTCTGGCTTTGCAAGGGCAAGGAGCTGCTTTGGGAACAGGCTGACTCAGGAGGGTTTTTTTCTCCCCTTGCTTTGTTTTGCTGTTCTCTCCCCCCTCTCCTTTTTCTTTGTCTGCTAATGCACAGCAGATGGGAGGAAATGCCATTTTAAATGCCACAGCATCCTGATGAAACGCGATGGGTTATGGCAATCTCGGATGAATCATGGCATTGTTTTGTGTACACGGCCCCATGGCGGCTCGGCCTCGCTTGGGCAGCTTTCTGCCTACGATTCTGCACATATGCACGGGGTCGTCTAGGCGTCCACCCCAGCTCCGTGGCAGATGCTCTCCAGGATACGGGTGTTCAAGTCGCATTAATTAATTAACCAACCGCATTTGTGGAGGCAAAAGCGAACCTGCAATGCTTTACCATTGGCGAAACCAGCAGCTGGCTCTGAAACATCTGGTCCTCACTGCCCCTGGGGACGTGGGGCTTATAAATTACACTCAATTCCCATGTTACGTTTATAGGATTTCCGCACAAGGTGCAAGAACAGAATTGAGAGAACCCACCCCGGTGCAGCACAGCCCTCCCTGTCACCTCCAGCTTAGCTTCTGGCCCCTTTGGAAAGCTGGCTCTGTCCCCACGCCTGCCTCTCCCGTGACCCCATGGCCCCACGGGTGGGATGGATCCACGGAGCCAAGGCTGAGGAGGGTTTCTGTGATGTGGCCACTTGCTGCTGGGGCTTTGCTTGCGGTGATCGGATCATTTGGTGTGAGCTATCAGGCAGGCATCAAATAATATTGACTCAGTCGCTGGCAGCCTGCTGCCAGATGAGAAAGAGCAGCTCAGAAGTTTGGGGGGGGTGGAAAAATACACACACATATCCCAACAGTTCCATCACTGAAATCAATAGTGACCCAGCCCTCTTAGTTTTCAAACTAATCAGCTGGGGAGGGGGAGTCACCCCTAAGGCTACAGCATGTAAAGCAGTCTTTTAATTTCCGTAGCTGAAAGAACAGATTTGAGAACTAGGATGAGCAGAAGATGTGACATTAAATTTTGGTTGCAATATGCTTAATTTTAACAATCTAGATTGGAAATGTATCCCTGGCTCTGTGTAACCGCCTGTGTGTCTACTGGCGTGGCAGTTATTCAGCGTTGGCACTGAAGTAGCATTAAGCCATTTAATTTCTCATTTCTTTTGGTAGTAGATCTAATACACGCCGATGCAGTGAGCAGAAGGGCTGTTATTATTAACCAACCCCCACCCCAGCCCCGCTTTCCTCCAGGCTCTTGCTCTCGTTTGTACGTGAATCCCCGTTAAAAGGCCTGGCAGCCTCACGGCGCAGCACGGCCAACACCAACAGCCACAACAGCTCCGCTGTGTTTATCCAGATTTCAGCAGCTCTACCTGGGAATGGAGGGGAAGGGGGCTGTGTTTGCGTTCCCGGAGCCAGAGGTCCAAGGTATCATTTTTCCCCCGTTGGGCATCCTTTCCTGCTTTAACTGAAGTCCAAAGCCATGCGGCACGAAAAGGAGGGGAAGGAGGGAGCAGGAAGAGGCAGGGGCTGCTCATGATGGGGTCGTGCTGTGGACCTGCACCATGGCTTGTGCTTTTCCAGCATCCTGAGCTTTCTCAGCTCAGGTCTGACCAGAGCAAAACTCTTGCTCCTGGTTAAGCAGCCCAATATGAGCTCGAGAGAGGAGGAACAACCCCTTGTTCTTCAGCAGTGCTCTGCTAGCATGGCTCTATCCTATAAATTTGCCCTGGAGTAGTTGGCTCCTGCTTGTGCTACCCCACAAATTGGGAGCATTTGCCCCACAGCCCAGAGGTCTCAGGCCCACAGTCCCTGACCATAACTGCCAGTGGTTTGCTCCGAAATCCCCATGAGGAGCATCACTGCATGGCAGCGTGTCCCACTGCCCTCCCCTCCGACACTGCCCTGTCGTAGGCACAGCCGTGTGCTGGGGCTGAAGATGCAGCGAGCTGAAAACGGGAAACAAGGAAGCAAGAATTCAGCCCTCTTTTTCTGAGGGTTTCTGCTTTGTACATTAGCGTCCCCTCTGAGCCCCCCTCATGCCTGACCGTGGCTGCTGGGCACCAGGAGAGCGCCATTAATGGGCTCTTGATGTGTGTTTATTTCGTTTAGCATATCCTGAGTGCCGTGGGGAGAGCTGCAGAGACGTTCCGTACGGTGATTGCTTTCCCTGCCTATGAAGATGGAAAAAGCCACAGTGGTTAAGGGAGGGGAGTGGACAGATGCCAGAGGCAGTCACGGAGGGCCCGTTCATTAGGTGTTTTGCCTTGGAAGGAGGAAGGTTGCGAAGAGCACGGTTTCCCCGTAAGCTGCACCCCTTGACCGTGTGGCTGTGGGCTGAGCGTAGACCCCCCAGTGACATGAGACCCCTCAAGGCTCAACCCTCTTTGGCAGGGTCAGTCTGAAGATGTGAGCACACCCAGCATGAACCTTGCCTCGTGCCACATCGGTGCCAGCCCTTCCTGATGCTCGGGGGGTGAGCAGACGAGGCAGAGGCGATGGTCCTGCTTACAGCATCCACATCCTCCCGAGGCGTGAGTGCCGAGCCAGCCTGGCCGGCTCAGGCCAAACACCCTGCCTGGGTTGGGGTGGGGGTTCACCCAGCTCTGGCAGATGCCTGCTCGTGCCTGCAGTGACATCCCTGTGTCCATTACGAGGTGGCTTTCCCTGTTGTGATGGGGGATTCTGCTGCAAGGGGATACCACATGTGTGTGGCGTGGGAGCTTGAGCAGAGCAGTGGGTGATGCCCCACTTCTCCCAGCACCAGAAGGTCCTTCTCGGACGGGGTGCCTGGTGAACCCCCATTGCACCGGTATCTGAGCACTCTGCCCGCTCCCTACCCATGGGAGTGGACAGGACAGAAAGTGTGTGCTCCTGGTACCCAAACCTGTCACCTCCTGGGCTTCCTGGGTGAGCTGTGGGGCACTCTGCCTCTGCTTGGGTGGGACACAGCCCCATGCCGCTCCAGCCGCCGTCTCCAGATTGATACGAATTTGATGTACCGGAAAAGCTCAAGTTTCACTCAGGAACAACAGGTACATGTCTGCTTGTGTAGAACTAACGTGGGAAAGGACCATGCTTGGACCTGCACCAATGTGGGCAGCAGAGACGAGCTCCTGGAGCAGTTAGTCCCTGTCCTCCCTGCCTTGCCGAGGGGACAGCATGGCCAGTGATGCCCGTTCATCCCTGTGTGACAACAGCACAGGGAATTGCAAACAGATTCTTGCCTTATCTTGCTCGAGGGTTATTGCAGTAAAGGGATTTATTTTGGCTTTTCTGCCAAAAAATGTACTCAGAGATTCCACCAAAGCACATATATATGTTTCTCTTGGAAACAGAAAAAACACCAGTATCCAAAAAAGTCCTGTGCTGTTATTAATCTCCGGGGCTTTATCCAAGTTTCATTAGGAATCTGGACATACTTGAAATGGCTTTCAGATAAAGCTGAATGAATCTCCTTCTGTCTTAAAGGCTGGTGCGGCCTGATTTCCTAGCTGAGATTTGGGTGGGTAGGGAATTGGGTAGGAGATTTCCAGCCATCTAAACTGGGAAGAAAGGAGTGCCTTAAAGCAACCCCATCGGAATGACTTGCAGATGCTTTCCGTGGCTTGCCAGGACTGGGGGAAAGCAGGAGCATCCCAACCTAGAGAAGCTCTTCCTCGACCGGCATTGAACCAGATGGGCCAGAAACTGCTCTGGAGACGCGTGACTCGGGGCAGGAGAGGCAGCAGAGGCCGTCCTCCGGCGGTGAGCAGCCTCCCCAAGCCCTTGGGAGCAGAACGCCAAAGCAGGGATGCTGGGCCAAGGAGCAGGCTGAAGGTTCTCCCCTGCCTTCTTTGGAGCAGAGGTCCAGGATGTGGCCACCTCAAAGTCACAGCACTCTGCCAGGCCTTGTAAGCCACAAGAGGGTGACAGAGTCCCATCCTGTGCTGTGGTGGCCCTGGACAGAGAGATGTGTCCGTGTCCTCCCCCTCCAGCTAGCAGAGGACAGCAGTCTCCCCTGGAGATTACGCCAGGCTGGACACCCAGAGGCTCCTGGAAAGCCCTTGCTGAAGTCCTAAATGGGAGAGACCGCTGGCTGGGAATGGGATTCTGGTACTGAGGAGCTGGGGACTATTTTTTATTGCCTAGCTTTAGTTAGCATCAGTGCTGGCATCAGCAAACCTTCCTCTTGCCAAAAGAGGGGGGAACTCCCCAAAATCGCTGCAGCAGGCAGGGAAAGAAAACTCACCCTTGCTCCCTGTTGGTGGTCTAATGTGAAACCCATGTTTTAGAGGAATTCTGTAAAAATGGAGAGCTGCTCTGTAACTGTCCCTTGTGCCCAACAGGGAGCTGTATGGCCAGCCTGTCCCACACCTCCTAGTGCTCCAAAGGTGCTGGGGCCTGGGGACACAAATTGATGTAGAAGCCCCCCAAACTCAGACAAGGCTGGGGTGGGGGCAGCTTGGTGCCCCTGCCAAGGATGCTCCAGGAGTATCTGCGCATCCCAGGAGTGGTGATGAGCAGGGAATATGCTCCTGCTCCGGCCGTGCTCCAGCTGCCTGGGATGTCCCCTGGGTGTTGGTGGATGGTCACCCTGGGCATGTCACACCCGCAGGCTGCAGCCTCCTCCACGTCTGCACGCTTGGGATGCCGGCTGTCTTTTGGCCCCGCAGGGAATCTGTTGCAGATCCTAGCCCTGGGGAAAACCAGTGGTTCCTCGCTGCCTCCCGCCTGCTCCCCAGGCTGCAGCATCCCTTCCCCTAGCACTACGTGGGCTTCACACAAGATGATCTTCTGCATCTAAAGGGACAACCCACCTTTCTGAGCAGCCGCCTGAGGCGCCATCCAAGAGATTAAAGTGCTCTGGGAGGTTTCCAAGCTGGAGTCTCATCCTTCTGCCATCCCAGGAGGCCCGGGCAGCGGGTGTGGGCTTGACGGCATCTCCGGCCATGAGCTCCAGCCAGCTCCCTTGTAACTTCATCTGTGGCTGGGATGGAAGAGCCTGCAGTGCACCAGACAGAGGGGTGGCTCTGCCAACCTCTGATCCTATCTGCTGGTGGGAGCGACTGTGGGGCGGGCAGCTGGCCGAGCCTCCCTGGGAAGCACGGGCTGCCTGGCCGGAGAGCCAGGCGCTGTTTTCCCATGGAGCGTGGCTTCATTTTACCCCCTCATTCTGTTGCAGGAGCGTGTGCGTGCACCAGTGCGTGTACGGATATGGTATACTGGGATGTAGATCTGCAAATCCCCTCGCTCCCATCTGTTTCTGGTAGAAGGATGAGGGGAGAACGGGGTGATTGCACCCTGGGTGCTTCAGGGGGTGCCTGTGGGCCAGGGATGTGGGGTGCTGGGGTGGGGCTGTGCAGCGTGATGTGCAGGAGGGTGCGTGTCTGGCTAACACGGGCTGGCTCCTTGCAGCTGCAGCTTCTTCACTGCGTTTATAGTCCGAGGAGATTCTTCTGTTTTCTCTTTAAATACTAGAAGTAATTAGATGTTGCTTATGAGTAATTGCTTGTACTAAACAGTCTGGTTTCATTTAAGTGGTCAGTATGAAATGCCACATGATTCGGTAGGAAAAAAAGGCTCCTTCTCTCTCAGGCTGCCAGGAGCTGCCAGGGGGGTTAAACCCCACCTTTCCTTGCCTAGCTGGGGCTTGCTCCCCGAGGGAGGAGGGAGAAAACATCACCTCCCTTGGGAAGGGCGGTGGAGATGGAAGAGGGGCTGGTTATGCCAAAAAAAAGAGGGACTTGGCATTCGGTGGGGAACAGCTGATCCCACACTTACCTACAGTCCCACAGCAACACGCAGAAACGTTTGCTGACGCTTCCCAAGCCAGAACCGTGAAAGCCTAAAGCCGACGTTAACGGCCGGCTTGCAACACGCTGGATTTTACAGTCCTCGGTGAAAATTGTGACAGTAAATCTGCCGTGGGCTTCAGTCGTTAAGTTGCCCTCAATACCACAAAAATCCCTGCAAATTTTGTGTTGACTTTGGCTGTGCAAACCCCGCGCTCTGCCGCAGTGTTAATGGCAAAAGAGATTTTCGGAGCCTTGGACGCGGTGGCGCTGGGTTGGATGAGCCGGCAGCGGGGAGCGGATGGAGGGAACAGGCTCCGTTTGGTGCTTCAGCACATTTTATCAGCTTATCCGATCCGTAGGCAGATGAAACAGTGCAAGTCAGGCGGGGTGAGAAGAGATTTCCCAACAGGGTAAGCAGGCGTTTGGAGGCAGGAGGAGTGTGGGAACTGGAAAGGAGAAGGAGTTTTGGGACCTGGGGCTGGGGAAGGCTCACTGCCCTCCCTGCTTGCAGAGATCCCGGGCTGCAGAGCAGGACTGTGCGGACCCATCTGGACTCTCCAGCCGTCCCTGGTATCCCCCTGGACAAGCTTCATATTAGTCCCATTCCTCGTGCTGCTCCCTGGGCATGGAGCCACATCCTGATGCATCCCAGAGACGTGATGCTGAGGAGCTGGACCAGGGCTGACCTGCGCAGCCATTCCCATGTTATCCTTGCAGCCCTGGGCTCTGGTCACCTAGCAACTGTGCATCGGATCGCACGGCAGCTTTAAATAAATGGTGTTGGGCAGCACCGTGCTGGGCCCCACCGCTGGAGGCTGGGCTCTGGCTGCTCAGCATTGCCAGGGCAGCTACTGAATCCATGTTCATGCTTCTCCCTTCCCAAATATCCCCCCTCATCCTGGATTTAAGCCAGTCCTGTGTCACCCGGTGCACTGGGAGCCGTTTTCAGCCTGTTTGAGAATCAACTTCCCCTGGGGCGGGATCCCAACCCCGCTTTGACTTGGATCCTGGGGCTGATCTACATCCCCTGCTTTCATTTAGCTCGGTGTTTAGGGGAGCTGAATATGGGTTATACCTTTCCATTTATAGTTTTAGCAAAGCAGGATTGGATTTTGTTCCAGTCATTTTTTATCTTGACTAAAATGTCGGTTTTGAAGACCTATTATTAGCAATTTTGTATAGCTTCTGGATTACTGCAGATAATAATGAATCACCCTCTGCAGTATTGATATAGGTACTTTAAGCCTCCCAACAACCACCCTGTAAGTTATGCCTGCGAGTGAGAGCAGAAAACCCTCGATGGCAATGGGTGGGCTTGAAATACAGGGACGGCACTCCAGCTCCGGCGTCTGCGGAGCACATTTATCTCACATCCTTGCGTGGGACAGGATTCCTGGTGCACATGCCGTAGCTCAGCTCCAGCTACCTGCACCAGCCTGGGACCTTGCTTCCAGCCCCTTCCAACCCCTTCCCCACACTTTTCCTGCTTGGTGCCCACGTTTCCTTGCTAGGCTCCCCAGCGTTGGGTTCGGTGCTTTTTGTTTGGGTACCCACATTTCTTTGCTTCATCAGCTGGTTTTATGGAGTAAATACAGGTTGCCCTGACCCATGGCTCTGAGAGGAGGCTGCTCCAGGCCCCTCTGCTTTGAAATGAAGTTATTTCCATGAATCAATCTCACCCTGCAGAATTTAGCTGCAAATGCAATGTGCTGCCCCCAAAGAATCACTCCTGGAGTTTTGCATTCCAGTGAAATACTCCAGTGTGTTCCCCAGTAAATTCAGCTGACAGAAACTGGTTTGTTTTTTTTTATTATTATTATTTTGCTCTGTTTCCCATTAGGAAGGGAGGAATCCAAGCTCCAAAGATTTCTCTGCTGATGGAGCTCGGGAAAGGAAGCTGTGGTAGGCTTTGGGCACGACTGATGCGGCAGCACGGTCAATCTGGTCCTCTTCTGGTCCTCTTCTGGTCCTCTGGTCCTTGGTCATCCTGGTCCTCTTCTCTGCTGGTTTAGGTCCAGAAGTCGGACGGGTCTTTGGGTTTAAACAAGGACCTTTGGGTTTGACTCAGCCTGGGAAGCAATAGCAGCAGCAAGGCTGGTGCATTGCAAACCCCGGGCAGAGGGGAAAGCGAGCATTGGAAGCTCCATCCCTTCCTATCTCGTTTTCCACTCTGATAAAATATCTGTGGGCACCCTGGGCCTTCGAAGAAACTTCAAAGGAGGCAGCACACCCTCTCCTGTTAGCAGCAAAGGATGATGAATAATAGAGTGGACCCACCCACTCGTGCTTTAATCTGTCATGTTCTATGGAAATTAAGCCTTTCACTTACAAGAAGGCAATTTGTGCTCTTGGCATGCTCGGCGAGAAAGAGTTCTCGTCTCTGCTGCTGGGTTATTGATACCTTTTGTATTAAGCAATGCAGTGTCTAATTGGGCTCTTTGCCTGTTCTGATCTGCTCCCCAGCCAGCACTCCACAGCACAGAGCCCTTTTGAGGCAGCGGGAGTGGGAGCTGGCCACCGCCCCCCGCCGCCGTGCCAGGGCTTGCCGCTGCCTGTGGAAGATGGGATGAGCAGGGGAGAGCCATGCTCCCTGCTCTCATCCTCCGGCGGCTCGATTGTGGCCGGCCTTCCCACAAAACCCTTTGAAATGCCTCTCCTGAGCTTTCCGCCTTCCTCTCCTGCCAGGATGGAAAACAACCCTTGGTGCTGGGGGAGAAGCAGCCCCTCCGTGCCAGCCCCCCGGGGTGCTAAGGAAACACATCCTGAGTAAGCATCCCTTGCACCCGGATGGGGTACAGGTGCGAGCCCGGCTGGCGCAGGCAGGGATGTTTTCCTTGTGCCGAACCGGCACTGGACACAAGCAGGGTGCTCAGGCCATCCTGCCCTGCCCTGCTGCGATCTCCCCAGCTGAGAATGGGCTCCTTGTCTGGGGCAGGCACCCGAGCCAAGCCCCAGGGAGCACAGGGCTTCACCCTCCTTCTCCACGCCTTGGCTCGGGGTGGCAGGCTGAGCTCCGGGCAGGCATCCTGCCCACCGGCCGTCGCATCTCCTGCCAGTCAAAACCCACCGGCTGCCTTTGAAGAGGTTGCACCTGAAAGGGAATAGGGAAGCCAAGGGCAGACAGGAGCCGGGAGGCTGCCCAGCCCTGGGGAGTGGGTGCCCAGTTCCCCGCTGTGCTGTGGCTTGGGAGGGGTGCCAGGACCCCGGCGGAGTGCTGGGAGGAGATGGAGGGGCTGGGGCTGCTCCCATGGACCCAGGAGCATGCCAGGTGCCTGGGTCTCCCAGGAGGAGAGCAGCCTTCCTGGGGAGCAAGGATGGTGCTTGTCTCCTGGAGAGGGGGGAACAGCCCTCACCCGGCCGGGGGCTCTACCAAAGGTGCGGGGATGCAGCCCGGTGCAGCTGTGGGATGGAGGGACGTTTGCCAGGCGGGTGCTGGGAAGAACTGCTCCTTCTTCCCCAGCCCGGGTGAGGCTGGAGATGATGCCAGCATCTTGCATACTTTGAGAAATGAGGAGTTGCTGTGTATCCCATGATAAATCGTGTCAGGAATGAAGGTGGGGGAGTCCAAAATCAATAGGCTGGGGAAGCCAATGTCAGGGTCACACGGCAGCTCTGCCAGAAACCAGCTATGCTAAATGCTTAAATCCTTCCTTCCGCCGCCTTGGGACCTTCTCGGCTTCAAAGAGAGCCCTTGGAGGCCAGGGAACCGCTGCCTCTTTTTTTATATATATTTTTTTTAGCAAGGTCTGTCCTTTCTGAAGGGGTGTGTGTGTTGGGGGCAGAGAACAGTCCACCACAGGAGCTTAAACTGTGCGAGACTGATGGAACTGGGCACAAACCCACCCACCGTGCCCTCGAGCTTTCCAGGCTCTGCTGCACGCAAGCAGGTTCCTCACCTCCAGTCCGTCCTGCCTGGAAAGCCGGACCCAAGTTGCTTCCTCTGACATCCCCCCGGAATCCTGTGGCGTCCATGTCTCAGTGTATCCTGGCTTCACATGATCCGGGAAATCTCCAGCCAGACTGCCAGCCATCGCGTGAGCCCCAGGGAGATGCAGCTGGGAGCACCGGGCTTCCGGGGGAGGCCGGATTTTGGGCTGGGGAAGGGGCGGCAGGACGAGAGGGAAGGGCACCCAGGCAATGTGGAAAGCCTGCCATAAGGCATGGGAAGAAAGGAGCAGTGCCAAACCCACGGGCTCCTCTCCAGCTCTCCAAAGCAAGCATGCCAGTCGTTAGGGAGAGGAGAGGAGAAGGTGGCGAGCTGCAGTTTCCCGGGAGGTGGGGAAAGGCACGGGGAGGAATATTGTGGGAAGGAAGGGGAGCCCATGGACTGAAGTCTCCTGAATGAAGGGGAAGGAACAAAACAGACGCGAGCAAGAAGGCGTAGAAGTCGTTTCACGGGAGAATTTGCAGAATCATTGAGATGTATCATCAGTGACCGAAAACGGAAGAAAAAATTCCTTAGCCTAAGAGACAAACTGCTCTTATTTAGGGCTTTTATTTCATGTATCGCTAGTGCTGGGTGACCAGGAGGGGAGGAAGGGGAGCAGCAGTGTTTTGATTGGGAACTAACCCCAGCCAAGCCCAACATGTGTTGTTAGAAGCTATGGTTTACATTAGCAAACGCTCTAATATTGTGCTACGGCGTCTAGAGTGCATTTTGATGATGATGGTGATTATTTTCAACTGCGCAAATGGCACGAAACACAGGCAGGGTATTGACAAAAAAGGCTGTTTAGCTCCAAGAACAACATCTACTGGTGCTGCCGAGCCCCTGTCAGAGGGATGGCCGATGCTCTCCTCTCGGCCCCCATACCATGCTACCCCCTGTGGTACCCCCCGTGTCTCTGCCATCCCACGTCATGCCTGCTGCCACGCTCCTTTAACGATGATGAGGGTTGCATAAGCAGGGACCGATGCAGATTTGCTGTTTTCTGCTCCCCAGGCTCCAGCTTCCAGAGAGCGAATTATGGTGTGTTCATAAACCGCCGAGTTCCCCCAAACCAAGCCCCATCCCTGTAATCTGGTTCAGGTCTCACCGCAGCGGTTGCCACCGGAAAATCAGCTTCTACCCACAGGGTCCGTGCAGCCGGAGGAAGGGAGATGCTGGGCTCGGGCTGGGGAAGATGAGGTCCCGGAGTGAGAAAATGTGATTTTGGGGGCTGATGGCGAGGAGGCAGGTCCCAGCGCTGCCTGGCAGAAATGCTGCCTGCCCACTGGGCACCACACGCTCCCTGGGGATATCCCTGGAGCATAAGACCCTGGAGGACCAAAGAGCGCTCATGGCAGGGAGAAAACCGGAATAGGACTGTGATCCATCCCTGGGCCAAGGGCTTGGTGGCCAGGACCTCTCAGAGGCTCCCAGGTCAGTGAAGAGGCGTTCACTTCCAGCCCCATCCTCTGCCAGGCTTGGGACCGGCGATGCCTCCAGCCTCCTTCCTTTCCCGCGAGTTGCCTGGCTGCCCCCTCCTCCCAGCCTTCTTCCCCCCAGCCCAGACAAAATAACAAGCTCCTTCCATTCCCGGGACTGCTCCCTTCTTTTCCAGACGTGCCTAGGCTCTTTCATCGTGCCAATAAAAAAGTAAATGCATCACACGTTGGCCGGGGAGAGCGGAAACCCTTAAACATCTAAGAGGTGAGAGTGGCGCGCTGTGTTTCTCCAGGGCCGGGCTAGGCTCCCCGATGCCCTGCTAGGTCAGATGTCTTGCTCTGAAGAAGGAGAGAGGGGACTTATTAAAAACCTTTCATATTTCTTATTTTTAAGGTCCCGTTTCAGCAGGCCGGAGGCTGAGGCGTGAGCGGGGCTGCCGAAGGGGGGAAGGGCACCGAGCCGGGGCGGCGTGCAAACAGATTGTGCAATATTTGCCTTGCACAGAGCTCCCATTGTAAAGCCTGGGAGTTCTGCTTTCAATAATTCCCCTGCCATAATGCCCCATTGATGGGGAGAGAAAGGCAGTATTGAGGGCTGAAGGGGCTCCGGACCCGGGAAGGGTTAAAAAATAAAGAAAAAGGAGAAAAAGTAAAAAAAAAAAAAGAAGATTTGAGGCTTGGTTTTAAACTTTGCTGTGTGGCCTTCGCGGCAGATCGCAGGCGCTGAGAAATATGCGGAGTCTGTTTGCATAACCCCGCTTGCAGCGAGCGCTTTCGGAGCCAAAACGCAAGTGCGGCCGGAGCCGGGGGGCGGTGGGGGGAAAAAAGGCAGGAAGGGCTGTGATTATTTTCATTCTTGCCCCAGGCCACATAAAATTAATAATAATAATTAAAAAAAAAGAAGAGGTAATATTCAAATATTTGGTTAGAGAGCCAGCTGTGCAAATGCGAGAAGCTGTGCCAGCTGCAGGGACATGGAGGGACCCGGCCCAGGTACTGGTCAGGGTTTGCTGCCTTCCAGGTCATGCTGCCGGGCTGAAAAGCTTCAAAAAGGAGCATATTGGGCTTTGGCTGATGGCTTTATCCTGGCTGCTGCATGATTTCTCAGCATGAGGGGCTTGGTCCCAGCTGGAAAGGGTCCGTAGGCGCGTGGAAGTCCTGGGGTGCGGGTGGGTGATACTCTGGGTTGGGAAGCTCGTTTGGGATGCAGGTGGGTGATGCTCTGGGTTGGGAAGCTCGTTTGGGATGCAGGTGGGTGATGCTCTGGGTTGGGAACTTGGTTGGGTGCAGGTGGGTGATGCTCTGCCTATGGAGCTGCTGCTGGCCCCACAGCCAGCACCCGGCTAACCCCGTGGAGCTCCCCATCACCATGAACTGGTAAAGCCCCTGTGGATCGGGCTGGGAGGGGGATTCGGAATGTTTTGTTGCAGCAGCTGATGCAATGGGAGGAGCGGGCTGTCCTCGCCTGAGCAGATGCAGGACTGAAGCAGGCTGGCTCAGCATCCACAACCAGGCTGGCTGCCAGGGGAAACCTCCCTGTTGTGCAACACACTGGAGCTCTCCAAGGAAGCTCCTGGCTCTTGAGACATCTTTGAGCAAGGCTGGACAAGTGGCTGCCTTGAATTAAGAGCAGCTGGGGGGAATGGCTGCAGGCCCTGAGTACTTTTTCCATCCCGAGACCTTGTGATGCATTAATCACCCCCAGAGCAGCCTGCTAGCCGGCTGAAATTGTCCTGACCCTGAAACTCCAGTTGTTATTTCTTCCTCTCCCTCTTCCTCCTCCCTCCCAGTCACTCCCACCTTCTGCCTCCCCTCCAGAGGATTTCAGTGGGCTGGCTGGGGGCTCCCATTGCACCCTGTTTCTCCTGGGGTCCAGAGCAGGTTCTGCATACCCCTTGCTGCTTTTCACCTTTTTATCATTTCTTGGAGGAGCACTGGTGTCCACAAGCTGCTGAGACCCAGCTGGCCGTCCCCAAACCTTTGGGGCGGCGTCACTGCCAACGAATTCAGTATTTATTCACCCTTTGGCTCCTGGAAAAGCTCCCTGAGCTAACTCCGCTGTTTCCTCCCCAGACCTGTGGCCAGCTCAGACTGATTTCCCAGAGCTGGCTGCCCTGCCCAGGCACAGAAGTTCCCCTTCTCGTGCCAGCGTGTGCCCACGTCCCTGCTGCCAGCTCCTTCCCTCCTGTCAACCCTCTGAGCTTGGTCATCAACAGCAGATTAAATTGAGGGTGTCTCTCCCAGCCTGGGCTTCCTCTGCAGCAGGCGTGAGCAGGATGCGACCCACCACGTTGCTGCAGAAGCCTCTGCAGCAGCAAATCCCTGGGCACAGGAGGGTGCCCTGGTCCTGTGGCCACAGCATCCCACCTGCTGCCCGCCTCCCTCCCCACTCAGTCCTCTGGCCCCAAACAAGACAGTTTATCACTGGTCTGTGCTGCCTTAAACACACGTTCTCTGCCACGTCTCAGCCCCAACACCTCCAATTTCCTCTCTAATCCATAATATTCACCCAAATGGACTGTTATTTATGGTTTGGAAAGAGCTGGGATTATAGTCCCTGGTGATAGCTCTGTCTCGGGTCCGAGGTGTGCGTGGAGCCATGTGTTTGGGGCCACAGGTGGGGATGCTTGGGGAGTCTCACATCCCCAGGCAGCTCAAGGGGGGGCACAGAGAGGTCTCCCCAGGCTGCAGGGTCCCATTGGGAACAGCGGAGCAGCACACAGGATCCAGGAGTTGGGGGTCCTGAACCACCGCCAGCTTCTATTCCCCTTCAGTCAGCTCCAGCTTTTTCCAAGAGGTGGGAATTGTTCAAAACTAAAGACGTCAGAGGGAGAGGTGCAGGAGGCAGGCAGGCAGTAGGAAGGGGGGAGGCAAAGGGAGAAGAGGAGCGGGCAGGAGAAATGAGTGATGAATCCCCCTGGGTTAAGCAAACCCCACCAAAGGGTTCGACCCAGCCCTGCCGTGCACCTTCAAGCCAGCAGGGGTTCTGCCAGAAGAGAAAGGCGTAGAAAACAGCTATCCATCCCTCGTCCCACTCCTGTCCCCCTGCACCCCTCCCTGTGCTCCTGCAAACCCCCCGAGCCCCGGGGCAAACGGGCTCTCGACCGTCCCTGTCCCCTCTGCCTGTGTCTAAAGCCAGGAGGGAGCAGGCCACCTTCCCTTTGCCTTTCCTGGGAATCACCCCTGTCCCTGGGAGTGGGGAGCCTTGTGCTCCCTCCTTCCCACTCCTCCACAGCTCCTGGGTCCCATGGGGCTGGCTGGCATGGGGCGCTGGGGAGATGTGGGGCGCAGAGGGCTGGAGGTGTCAGGGGAAGGGCAGCACCTGGGGCTGGGAGTGTGGGGGAAGCCCAGGGAGGGGACCCAGGGGAGGGGACCTGGCAGAGGGAAGCCTGGAGATGGGGACTGGGGGGAGCCCAGAGCTGGGGTTTTGGCTTAGCTGCTCCTCTGAGCCAGCCTTAAGCGCAGGCAGAGCCCCCTCAAAGCCCCCAGTGAGCCCCCGCTGCTGCAGCCCTGTGACCCTAAACGTGGGCAGGGGGTGCGGGCTTGAGTGGCTGTGTTGGGGTGCCCCGTGTGCTCAGGTCCCCCTTGGTACGGTGCAAACAGCCACAGGGCTCAGCTCTGCTGGGGTGGGAGAACGTGGGTGGGTTTTTGCTACCAAAATCCCCCCTCCTGGGCCAAGCCCTGCCCTAGGGAAAGCGGAGGGGACGAGATGCGTGCCATGAGGTGGCTTCCCAATGCCGGATGGATGCTGGCCCTGAGAAAGGAGTTACACAGGAGCATCCCAAATGCTCCCCTGAGGCACTGGGTCACGCACTTGGCCCCTTGTCCCAGGAACTCCCAGCTCAGAGCAGCACCCCTGTATTGGCAACGCTCCCTGGTTCACATCAAGCCTTGCCCCAGGCTGGCTGTGGCCCTTCTCTGCCTCAGTTTCCCCAGCTGGAAAGTGAGCGCAGCTGCACCCACCCCACCCTGCAGTGCTCTACATGCCCCTGGGTGCTTTTAGTCAACACTGGGGGTGTCCCAACACGTTTTTCCAGCTTCCCCTTGCCCAGGATTTATTTGGATGGTGATTCCGGCAGCGCAGGCAGCTGGCCCCAGCAATCCTCGCTGCCCTTCCCGGAGGGATGCTGGAGGGGGGCTTCAGCCACGCATCCCACCAGTGTCACACATCTCAGGGCGAGTGTGGAGGGAAGCTCAGGGAATGCCACACTTAGGACCCTGCACGCTCCGGGGCTTCCCAGCTTTTTCCTGGAGCTGCTGAGCTGGGAGGGGCCGAGCCTGCGGCTCCCCATAAACCTGGCGGCTTAGCCCACGTCCCAGGCAGATGTTGGGACTCTCTCCTTCCGAGCGGAGGCTGGGAAAAGCAGAGGGCAGCTCTTCCTCGGAGGGTGAGGAAGAAGGCTCAGCACCTCTGGACTTGAACTTTAGCACCCTCTTCCGCAGGAGTTTGAAGAAAAGGATCATCCTATCCCGAACCAGACGCCCAGACAGCCAGGCAGGCGCAGGGCTGGAGCGGGGGAGAAGGCAGCCACTTTCTCCAGGGAGGTTTTTAGGGGTTTTTTGCTAAAGAAATAACACCGGCGAGGGAACACCAAGAAGCCAGGGAGCGTTTCTAGCTGCTGGGACGCT
>NW_010270283.1:1969-6278 GCF_000690775.1 Eurypyga helias | reverse complement strand
GCTCCGGGGCTGCCGTTCGTCCCGCCGTGCAGATGTGTGTGATTGGAGCGGCGCAGGGGTTATTTTCTTTTGAGTGAAGGCAACCCAGCCCCGGCGGATTAAGCCCTTTGTGTGCGAGCGAGTGTGCCTTCATGGGAGCTGCTCCCACAAAACCGGCTGCAGAGGTTTGGGGGACCATCCTCTAGGTCTGGGGGCTCTTCCGGGGGAGGGGAGACCTCCTCTTTCCGTGGCTCTGCGGTGATGCCAGGACAGTAGCTCCCTTGGCAGGCAGCGCAGCGTGCTCCGGGATGGCCGTCTATGCCCTCACGGGCTTCTCGCTTGTCAGCCTGCTCAGCTTTGGCTACTTATCCTGGGACTGGATGAAGCCCAGTTTGGTGGCCGACGTGGCCACGGACCCCATGGAGAAGTCACTGCCTCCTGCCTTCACCAGGCCACCCCACATCATCTTCATTTTGACTGATGACCAGGGCTACCACGACGTCGGGTATCACGGCTCAGATATCCAGACGCCAACGCTGGACAGGCTGGCAGCCGAGGGCGTTAAGCTGGAGAACTACTACATTCAGCCCATCTGCACCCCGTCCCGCAGCCAGCTGATCACCGGCAGGTAAGCCAACGCCTGCTCACACCCCCCTCGTGCTCCCCTTCCCATCCCTGCCTTAGCTCTATGGGGCTGAACCCCAGCTCTTTGCTAGACACATGGCCCGGAGTAGGATGGAGATCCTCCGGAGAAAGGGCTCTGCTGGCTCCCTGGGTAAATGGTCGATTGTTCCCATGGGATAATAGACATAGATTTAGATATAAGGAAAAAATTCTTCCCGCAGAGGGTGGGGAGGCACTGGGACAGGTTGCCCAGAGAAGCTGTGGATGCCCCATCCCTGGAAGTGTCCAAGGCCAGGCTGGATGAGGCTTGGAGCAACCTGGTCTAGTGGAAGGTGTCCCTGCCCATGGCAGGGGAGTGGGAACTGGATGGTCTTTAAGGTCCCTTCCCACCCAAACCATTCCGTGATTCTATGATGATGATAAATAGTGGCACACGGCAAGGCCAAACATGCAGATGCCATTGGGTAGAGGACGTCACTTTGGGGAGGGTGTTCTCTGGCTGTGAGTTCCTTTGGTGCCGAGCTGCATTGGTCCAGCCCTTGGGGATTTGCTGCTGGGCTGTGGGGTCGAAGATCGTTCTCCCCTTCCTCTGAGACTCCCTTGCACCTTGTTTTCCTGCTCGTTGCACTGGCCAGGGCAGGCTGGATGCTGGTCTGTCACCCTCTCCCATGGAGGCGCCGGTAGGTGTCCCCTGATCCTGGGCCCTTCTGCCTCCTGAGACAGATGGGACATTCCCCGGCACGGTGTTGGGAAGTCAGCACTCGCTGCAGGAGGCAGATTTCATGGGATCCTCTCCTGAGGAGTGGACTCCAGGGAGGTGCCTGTGGATGTGGTCACCTACTGCCGAGGGGTGGTGGGGCCCACTGGTGTCCTGGCAAGGCCTCTCCTCTCTCCCGATGGCCCTAGAGGGATCCCAGGCCCCTCCAGGGTGTGGAAAGCAGGGGAGGAGAGGGATGCACGGACATGCAGGGGGGGCACTGCCAACCCACAACTCCTGCTTGTGCTGCCCAGCCACCTCCCCTGGGCTGGCAGTGGGGACAGCTGCTGTTGGTCTCCCAGGATAACAGCCCGATGTGCTTTTGAGGGGGCTGCTAAGACCCCTCTCTTTATTTTGCATTTGCTTTTGGTACTTTCGGATGCATAAGGAGCTCCCTGTCTGTGGCATGGAGCTTGCTCCATAGGTTTGGGCTGGGTGACACTGGGAGCTGCCTGCATTTGGGGTCTCCAGCAGATAAAGGGCCATCCTATCCCCACTCAGCACAGCTCCCCGTCACCACTCATTCCTCCTGGCTTTTCCCTGGCAGGTACCAGATCCACACAGGGCTGCAGCACTCCATCATCCGCCCTCGGCAGCCCAACTGCCTGCCCCTCGACCAGGTCACCTTGCCCCAGAAGCTGCAGGAAGCCGGCTACTCCACGCACATGGTGGGCAAGTGGCACCTGGGCTTCTACAAGAAGGAGTGCCTGCCCACTCGTCGGGGCTTTGACACCTTCCTGGGCTCCCTGACGGGCAACGTGGACTACTACACCTATGACAACTGCGATGGGCCGGGTGTCTGCGGCTACGACCTGCACGAAGGGGAGGACGTGGCTTGGGACCAGAGCGGGAAGTACTCCACCTTCCTCTACACCCAGCGTGTCAGCAAGATCCTGGCGTCCCACAGCCCCAAGGAGCCCATCTTCATCTACGTGGCCTTCCAGGCGGTCCACACGCCCCTGCAGTCACCCAAGGAGTACATCTACCGCTACCGCTCCATGGGCAATGTCGCCCGCCGCAAGTACGCCGCCATGGTGACGTGCATGGACGAGGCGGTGAAGAACATCACCTGGGCCCTCAAGAAGTATGGTTATTATGACAACAGTGTCATTGTGTTCTCCACTGACAATGGTGGGCAGACCTTCTCTGGGGGAAGCAACTGGCCGCTGCGGGGCCGCAAAGGGACATACTGGGAAGGGGGAGTCCGCGGCATCGGTTTTGTCCACAGTCCCCTGATCAAGCGCAAGCGCCGGACCAGCTGGGCGCTGGTTCACATCACAGACTGGTACCCGACTCTGGTCAGCCTGGCCAGGGGCAACTTGAGCAATGTCCCAGGCCTGGATGGCTACAATGTCTGGCCTGCCATCAGTGAGGGCAAGGAGTCGCCACGAACTGAAATCCTGCACAACATCGACCCCCTGTACAACCACGCCAAGTACGGCTCCTTGGAGGATGGCTTTGGCATCTGGAACACGGCCGTGCAAGCCTCCATCCGCGTTGGGGAGTGGAAGCTCCTCACTGGCGACCCTGGGTACAGCGATTGGATCCCCCCGCAGACCCTGACCAACTTCCCAGGGAGTTGGTGGAACCTGGAGCGTCTCACCGACGGCCTGAGGAAGTCTGTGTGGCTCTTCAACATCACCGCTGACCCCTACGAGCGCTACGACCTCTCGGACCAGCGCCCAGATGTGGTCAGGACCCTCCTGATGAGGTTGGTGCACTACAACCGGACAGCCATCCCGGTGCGGTACCCTGCGGAGAACCCCCGGGCTCACCCGGACTTCAATGGTGGCGCCTGGGGACCTTGGGCCAGCGAGGAGGACGGGGAGGAGTGGGAAGGCGGCGGGGAGACCCTGAAAAGTAGGAACAAGAAGAAGAAGTGCAAGATCTGCAAGCTGCGCTCTTTCTTCCGCAAACTGAACACCAGGCTCATGTCCAACCGCATCTGATGGGAGACTCCCCCAGCATCGACCAGCCTGGCCAGGCCAGAGCTCCACTGGCAGTGCCACAGGGTGGGCACGAGGGAGAAGGACAGACAGGGAGGTGGTCAGAACCCTCTTGCTTTCCCTTTCTCCAGGGTTTGCCTCAAAACTCTTCTCCTCTCTGTTTGGACTGATTGCCACAGGGAAGGGGTCTTGGTGGGTGAGGAGGGGCAATGTGGGCTCAGCTACGCGGTTTGGTGGGGGCACAGGTCTGCTGAGCTGGGGCATGCACAGCCCCTGCCAAAGGGAGGGACCCTTTTCTCAAGGACTCTACAGGCAATCCAAGCTTTGGGTGTTGACCATGGCAACGGCAGGGGGAAACGTGGGATGCAGAGGGGCTGGCCAGCCTTGGCGGCTCTGCCTGCAGCTTGTCCCTCGTCACTTCCCTGCATATCCGTGCTCCTGACCTTCTGCAGGCTGCCAGGTGGCTGCTGCCTTTGCTCTTGCTCTGGGAACTCCATGGCCTCCCCCAGACCCAAGACCATGGCATTTTCCTGTTACCCTACTTTGTGGAAGGATGGATTCCTGACCATGGATGTCAGACCTGATTCCGCCCTGGCTGGACTCAGCCTTGCTGCTACAGGGAGCTCATGTGGGGCCATGCCTTCTCCTCTCTGCTGGCCTGGGGGGCCGGGAGCAACCTGGTGAGGAACTATGGCCCACAGAGACGTAATTGGATGCACTCAGAGGACAGGCAGTTCTCCACGGCCCCACATTTGGGAGGCAGGGTTGTCCCAAGCTCTGATGGACTTGATGTGGGTCAGCAGACTTCTTCACCCACCAGACCCACCATGCGCATGGCTGTAGGCACCCACGTTCCCACCCATGGGGACGTACATCCCACGCATCCGACCAGCCCACTACCCTCAGCCGCCCCATCCCCGTGCTGGGGCTGTCCCTATCCCTGGACCTGGGGCAGACGGAAGATCCAAGGTCTCTGCAGAGCTTGACGTGCAGTAGCCGCAGG
>NW_010270283.1:667-1954 GCF_000690775.1 Eurypyga helias | reverse complement strand
GGGGCCCCGCGTTGTCCCCTGCCAGCACCGCGCCGTGTCCCCTCCCCGCAGATGGGCACCGCTCTGCCAGCAGCTCACACGGTGCCGGGGGAAACACCTCCCCACCCACCAGCCGTGGGGAGCCAGCCCCTGTGTTTGCCAGGGTCCAGGCAGGTCGGGGGCCGGGGCATGCAGCAAAGCGCCGTGCCCCCGCGCCTTGGCGGGGTGCAGGCGTGCGTCCGTGTGCTCGGAGGAGAGCTGGCAAGGATGAAAGAGGGTAAATAGCTTTAAAAGCGTTTTGGATGCACGGTGCATTTCCATTTACACAATGTGTTTTACATTTCTCCCCACAGGTTTCTCTTGGTGCAGCGCGTGTAGGCGAAGGCCCTGCTGTGAATTTTGAAAATAGTTATTTTTGTCTCTGGAAAATGAGGCCCGTTAGGACTTGTCAGCTCTTGGATGAGCAGTGTGGGCTTTTTTTTTTTTTTTCCCTTTTTTCCCCTCTCTCTCCTTTGCAAAATAACATTCATTTAAAATCTGTCATTGAAAGATGTGACAATTGGCAGCGTGCACGCCGAGTACCTTGCGGTGCGCTGTAAGCCCTGTGTGTGAGAGGGACGGGGATGGGAAGAGAATGCAATGACACGGTTGTATTTCTTCTTTTTTTTTTTTTTACTTTCTTACTCTTAGCTGGATTATTTGGGGGAATTGGGATTTTCTATAGAAAAAAAAAAAAAAAAAAAAAAGCTGACAGCGAGGCAGGAGAGAGGAGGCCTCTTCTTGCAGAGATGGGAAGGAGTTTGCAAAGCTGGAGCGTGGCAGCACGTGCCGGTCCCAGCTGCTCCGCGCACACCCATCACCGTGCCATCCCGTCGGCCCCCTGCATCCCTTCGCGTGCATCCCCTGCAGTGGTTCCGGAGGGGACTCCGCTCCTCCATCAGCCCATCCCCATCCCTGGCTCCCTTAGCACGTTGCTCCGTGGGGACTGGACCCGCAGCATCACCCCGGCCGAGGCGAGCCCTGGGAGGATGCTGCACCCCCCAAAACTACCTCAGCCGCTCAGCCCGTCGCCGGGGTGCCCTTTGGCAGAGCCAGCCGGTCGCTCTGCTGAAGAAGAGGTGGCTGCTCCAGGCTGAGCTGGAGAAGGGCAGGGGGTGACGGCGGCGGGGGGCTTGGGCACCAGTCATGGCAAAGAGGGAAGCAATGCCGGGGGGAGCAGGTGAGCGGGGCTGGTCGTGGGGCGGCGACAAGGCTCGGGAAGCAGCTTTCATTTCCATATTTATATAAACGCCACCACGGTTAGTCCTT
>NW_010270283.1:0-602 GCF_000690775.1 Eurypyga helias | reverse complement strand
TTCAGTTTTACTGATCTCCCCGTGGAAAGGGTCGTCTGGTCTTGCTTCGTTTCCAGGTTCTGACGTGCTGGGCCGCTGCCGGGTTCGTGCAGTCAGCCCAGCTGTAATGTTGGGACTGCGCTCTTGTTTTTTAATTAAAAAAAGTTGCATTCTAAATTTTTACAAAAAGAAACGGTTGAAGGAAAGTCTTGATTCCCCCAAAAGAAAGAGGAAAAGCAGGCAGGAACACCTCTGGGTGCTCGGAAAGCTTGGATCCTGCAGCCGGAGAGCAGTTGTGCTTCACATTTCCGGTCCCGCTGTATCCAAATGTTGGGATGAGAAGGGGCAGGCGGTGGCCGCTGCACAGGTCCCCCATCCATGGGGAAAATTGCAGCCATGTGCCAAAATTCCTGTGTTTCCACACAGTTCAAGCCTGTTGGGAGTGCCTGTGCGCTCTGGCTGCCAAGGGGTTAATGCAGCTGGCTGGAGCCCCCTGCCTGGCCCCCACGCTGCACCCAGGAGATGTGTTTACACAGGCAGGCTGAGCGCTCCCCCCCTTCCCACCCCCCTTCCAAGGGTCCTGCAGCCCAAGGCTGCTCCAAACCCTGGGCAGGATCAGGGTG
>NW_010270282.1:0-1399 GCF_000690775.1 Eurypyga helias | reverse complement strand
TAAACAAACCCACCAACTCTCTCCCTTACACTCTTCCTCATTTACTCCCATACACTTGCTAACCATCCCCCTGACTCCTGCATTAGCTGCTTTGCTCACTCCTGTGCTGGCTTATTCAGGAGGGAGTTGGTGGGTTTGTTTAGCCAACGTGGGGCTCAAAGGGTTGAGATAAGAACAGATCCGATTACTGTGTGTTAAACAGATCGTGTGATAAGTATTGGCTATAGGGATGTGGTGGTGAATAGGGATGCTGTGGTGGCTAGCAGCACGTTAAGTTCTTGGCTCTTAAGTTGTTGATAGAATGATGGGATTTACTGCCTTGTGTGCTCCTTATGATACTGATCATATATGCTCTGACCAGACTGAAGGGTCTTATTTGGCTGGTCGTTATACTACTGGTTTGGGGAGTAATCATGTATCTGTATGCAGTACTAGAAGTGTTTGCGTGTTTCACTTGTCATCTTGTGGAGACTTTCACTAATTACACCTTTTCCCTTTTTTCCTCTGAGCCTGTAGAGGAGAAATTATTCAGTGGGTTGGATGTGAAGGAATTATTCAGTTGAGTGGATGTGTGGAAATTATTCCAATTTTCCCCCTCTTCTCTCTGGTCAATGGCACAAATGTATGAGTATTTGGGAAATTTTTCATGGTCTTAGGGTGACCTACAGCCAAGGATCTGCTTGTTTCTGAATGTTCTCTTGTAAACATTCAGAGTAATGTTAAAGAAATGTTTTGGAACACTGCCCCATCTGTTTCTGGTGCGTGGGGCAGAGACAGGCCCAGTGTGCCAGCTCCATCCCCTTTGGCTACATCACCGCTCACAAGAAGTCCACCCCCTGCACCGACTCCACCCCCACAGCGACATAAATGCCCCTCATCTGATACTGCAGCCACTGCACGCCCTGCACCAACTCCATCCCCACAGCAATGTCAACTCTCCTTGAGAGACACTGCAGCTCCACCTCCCAGTGTGGCTCCACACTGCACAACAGCTCCAGCTTCCACAACAGCTCCACCTCCCACTACAGCTCTGCCTTCCACTATAGCTCTGCTTCCCACAACAGCTTCACACACTGCAGGGTGCAAAGCAGCCGTGCAAATCCCTGTGTGGTATTATCAGTGTCAACTGGCACCAGTGTGAGTTGTCCCAGTACAGAAAAAGCAATGGAAATCAGGCCATCTGGTACAGGGGGAGGAGGAGGAGGAGACAGCAAGGCCATCCCAAAGGACAGATGCAGAGGAAATAGAGGCATTATATACATCTGTAGTGCCAGAGACAGAGGATGACGGTGATGATGGTGATGGTAGTGACACAAGATGTAGCTACGCGATCCTTATCTATGAAGGAGCACTAACTGAGACTCTTTGCTTCCTACCCAGAAGCTGATTCGTCAGCTGG
>NW_010270281.1:0-750 GCF_000690775.1 Eurypyga helias | reverse complement strand
AATAAATGGGTGTATAGTAGAGACCCGTCCTGGTCAGATTACCTGGATCAAATGTATACTTTGATATGATGAGGTTGTTCCTCCTATCCCTGACAATCCTGATGCTACCTCTTTGATTGGCCAGGTAGAGGGCCATTTCTTTTGTGAAATCACTGTGACATCCGCGCCCGTATCAATCTTACCCTGCACCTTGATGGTGCTAGGGGTTCCATTACTGTTTGCTAAATGACAGGTTAACATGGGCCTTTGGGATTGTAATGACTGAGCCCAAAAAATCATGGGAGACCCAGTGGACCCACAACTGCCCGAGCCACGTTCTACTTTTCCTGCATGAGGTGCCTGATATTTAAAAGGCACTAGTTGTGCTATTTGACTGTCGGCTGGAATCACAACAGGTGGGGATGGTGTCCATAACATTGCATGAATTTGTCCTTTATAGTCTGCATCAATAACACCAGGCAATACAAACACCCCTTTCATGGTTGTGCTGGAGCGTCCGATTAAAAGAGCACTCAATCTAGTGTCTCGTTCACATTCAACGGTAACTTACGTACAGCCTGATCTAATAAGGTTACTGCTGTGTCTGCGGCCACATCCATTCCGGCGCTTCCTGTTGTCCGGGCCTGGAGGTCACTGCTGCTACAGGGAATTGTTGGGGCATTTGTGTCTGCACGTGCCCCCGACTCACGTTGGTCTTGAAGTTTCCCTGAGCGGGCTTTCCTTCTTTGTCCCACTTTGATCTACATTGGT
>NW_010270280.1:0-18245 GCF_000690775.1 Eurypyga helias | reverse complement strand
GGGGTGTCAAAACAAAAAAAGCGTAACACAGATTAACACAGTGGAGTGTCATCCAGCTATGACCTCCTTTTCTCTCATCACCCCTAACAGACCCCTCTTCTCATTTATCTCCTTTTCCACAGCAGGTCCCAGTAAATCAAAGCAGGAAGCTATCCCAGGGGAGAACCAGCCCGTCACAAAAACAAGGACAGTTTTGTGTCAGATTAGGCTGCCGATCTAACTCATCCCGCAGCCACACGATGTACTTACAACTCACGAAAGTTGCGTTTTTGTATATCCTCTCCTAGCTTTACTTCAGGCTGGTACTTTAACACGTACCAGAACTGCACATCTATAATCAAGGTGTGAAACAATGAAAAACACATGACCGGTACCAACTGACCTGCCGCATGCAGCAGCAGCGGGGTTTGAGACCACTCCACAGACACGGATGCACTCCCGGCACCCAAACCCAGTGCTGCCTCCAGAGCAGCAGGCAAGCCGTGATGTGCAGCTACAGGTACCTCTTGAGTAAGCCTCATATCCCAGCTGTAACAACAGTTTATCTTCAAAGCATCTTCCTTGTGAATGTTCTGATCTTTGGTAATTAAGTTTGTTTCCATTAGCATAAATTGAAAAAAAAAAAAAAAGGACTTGCAGGCATCGTGTTGTAATTCTGATGTCAGAAGACCTAGCGGTTTCTCCTGTAAAAGCTTCTCAGCACTATCTGCTCATTTAGCTCACTTTGGTGAGCTTCACTGGGTCCTTGGCATTTCCCCTCGGATGGGTATCAGATGCCCATGAATAGTTCAAACTGGATGTCATGACAAAATCTGAAAGTACGCCAAGATACTTTCCTTCCTACCTGAGGTTGCGTCTGCCCTCTTCTTTCAACCACAGCCAAGTTTCCCTGCTCTTTCTACAGTTGTGGAGAACCTGTGCTTTCCTTTCCCCCTTGAAGAAGACCAGGGTCTCTATTCATTCCTCCACCCATTCCAGCATCCCTCATCACCTGGATTCTTCCGCTTCCATCCTTTCCTCAGCCCCACTCTCTACTCCAGAGTTTTACCCCACTCATCCCCCAGTGTTATTCTCCTTGCCCTCTGGAGGACAAACCTCCAGCTGGGGTATATGGAGAGCAGCGTAAAACTGTGTCGTGTTAAACTGTAAAGATTTAAAGGGTACCAAAGGCCAGTTACTCCTCCTACGCCCTAATTAGAATATAATAGCAACTGTAGTCATTTCTTTTCCATCCAAACTCTGACACTGCTCCCTTACACGTTCCTTCTGCCCCTTCTATCTTCTCAGTTCAGCAGGGCTGACTCTGATACCTCAGACATGCCCTGAAAGTTGGGAAGTGAACTCTTCCAAACAATCTTTTCCAGATATAAAAAAATGCCCCCGTGTTCAGTGTCACAAATTCAATGAAAAGCAATGAAACTGCCTCACTGCATTCAACCAAAATCGGAGATAATCAAACTGTACTTGGAATTGTTGATTGGCACACAGTAGTATTTGATTAAATGTAGTTATTAAATGTTTAAATACTTCTGCATTTTATCTCTATTTAGTATGGTAATATGTTCTGTAATAAAGGGCATTTTCCTATAATATCAGTTCAATTGGATGCTCTAGTACATTTGTCTTCCAGATTGTTAAAAAGATGACAAGTCAACAAAAGATGTATTGTAGTCCTAAGTGAGAATTTGAATGCGTAATTCTACATACCATGTGTCTCACGTTATGCTAACACAGATGGCCTCACCTGAGTTTTGCTCCACGTATCCTTATACTGATCCACCTACATAAAGAAATTTTATATATATATATATATAAATGCAGCTGTTGCAAGCAACAGCAACTTTTCTCGTATCACCGAATAGATGTCCCATACCTAAGGGCACCTTTGCCTACTGGGGAAGCTTTCCGCATAGCTTTGCAACTGTCATTCCTCCCAGCCTCCCCTAGAGCCTTAGAGAAGGCTCTAACTATAGCGATTCCAGGAGAATTAATGGCCCTTTGGGAATCAAGGCCAGATGGCATAGTTTAAAACTGAGCTAAGGCTACACTAATGGCGTTAGAAACAGTAAAAAGCTAGACCCAGCTTCAGAGGCAGAAACAAACATCTCCTTTGCCATCCCCTGTTGAGCCATGCCCGGAGCTTCCTGAGGCAGCTGACAACTCGGCTCTCGTAATTCCTGTTTCTGCACACAGAAAGGACACGGGGATACTCATAAGTAACCAGCTGAATACAGGAAAAGGGAATAAATAATTCAGTGCATTCCAAGTAAACAGACCATCAACAGAAATGACTATCAGAGCTGGACTAATTAACTGAGATAGTAATTTACACACCCCAGATCACTGCAACCATTCAGGATTTCTGTAATTTCTCCCTATTTTTTTCTCTTTATCAAGATGTAATTATTAAGAGTCTACACAGGAAACAGAAGCACAGGAATAAAGGTGAGTCAGGTTTCTTCTCTGGAAAAAGTAGAATAGTGCATTTAGGGTTTTTTTTAAATTACAAAATATATTTCCACCTCTAATCCAAATACTCCATAGGACGAAAACGTGTTGTTCAGTACATGTTTATAGGTTTCTTTTAGAATGACTTCTTATCAAGGACTCAGGTGATAAATTCTTGGATACTGGACATACAAAATGATCCAAATACTACAATTCCCTAACAGCTCTAGGGTCCACCAAGGGATAACGGAGTTAGGTTTCTGAAACATTTGTCCTTTGCATACATCCATAACATCACTGAATTTCATTGTTTATATTTATTCTCTGTTTCTGTACATGCAATGTTCTACACAGGAGCTTGCAATGAGAAAGTAACAACGTTAATCAGTAGCTTAATACTAAAAAGTAAAATGGGGTACTGTGTACAAATCAGATGTAGAATTTTACAGAAATTTAAGTAAGAAAAAAGAAGTCACCATGCAAAGAGGTATTTTACCACTGTTCAGTAAGGTGAACATACCTTACGTATACTCTAGCATATATTCTATGTTTAGCTAGGAGTGGGGAAGAGGGAGTAAGGAAACCACATCTCGGGCGATCTCTTGCTTCAGCAAAAGAAAGCTCTGATTTTCAGAGGACAAGTATCAGAGAATATATTAAAGAACTTGGTAGATGAGTATACAACAGGCATCATAAAACAGGCACTGTGTTAGTGCAGTTAAAGCAACAGAAGCAGCTCTACCATTGCAGCATAGTAAGCTCAGTACTGACACAGGAGAATTTAGGATGCCATGGGGTACAGAAAGAGGACAAACAGGAAAGCTGTTTGAGAAAAGAAGAGGAAAAGGATTAAAAAGGCAAGAGGCTAAGGACTGGAATGCAACTGTAACATAAATCAACACGGCACAGCATCACCAAGTAATGGCATTAGAACTTACTCCGCGACACATGGAAGAGGGCAAAACTAAACCTACTAAATGTTAAGCCGGACTGAAGGAAAAAAATATGAATATATTCCAAACATAAGCTTCTGAAAAAAAGAATTCTTACTCCCACTAAGGCCTAAAAGAAAAACTAGAAGAATGGTGATTTGTAGGGGGGGTTGTTTTTTGTTTGGTTGGTTTTGGTGTTTTGGGGTTTTTTTTCTTTTTTTGGGGGGGGAGGTGGGTGGGGAGTGGGGCAGGACAGGGACAGGGGAAGCGCACAGGAGGAGAATTTCAGAAACCAATACATTTGGGAAAAATTGAAACATTTTTTCCCCAGCTTGCCAGCAGCTCGTAGAGAGACCCCATCCATCTGAGATTATTTGGCTGTCTGCCTGGAAGGAACTTGTCAACTTGTCTTTTTGCTTAAGGCAAGGAGACATCAAACAAAGTGGTTACCATTTTTGGTTGTGGGTGTTTTTTTTTTCCATGGGGAAAAAAAGTATTTTTTTGATTTTTTTTTTTTGTTGTTGTGGAGAAAGACTAATTTCCCTCTTGGAAAATACGATTCTGCTAAAAACACTTCCCCTGGCTCTACTGTTAATGTGCACCAGAATATCAAAGCCACCAGTGCATGCTACCATAGTAAGAATACAATTGTTTGAGTTGTTTATAGAAAAGAATGAGACATAAGCCTTAAAAGATGTGCTGCTGTCTTCAGTTTTCACCATGATAAATTTTTAAAAAGTAATTTTATTCTTAGCTGATGATGGGCAATTTTATACGTGGAACGATGAAACAACCACTAGCAGCAAAAAAGCAGAGCGGCTTCACCTGGGACAGGCAGCACCCACGTAACCCCCACCGACACCACAGAGAAACCACAGAGTTGGTGACTTATAAATGCCAGGCAATGCCTGAGCACCACGTTCCCAGCAACACATTCCTGGGCTGTTTCAGACCAACTAGTATTTTCAATGGTAAGCGACAAAGTAAGTTAGCGGGAACGCCAAAATCAAGTTTTGTCACTCAGTCTGAAAGCATCAAAACAAATATTATTTTGTAAGTATGTCACTGCTGGAAGGGAAAGGGCAGCAGGCAGACCACAGCTCTGCTGAAGCATACCGTATCTTTCAGCAAAAGCCTAGGGAATAGGAGGGTGAGTTTTACACCCCAGATAAATTGGCTAACACCGCTCATTTTATGGTTTCATCAGCACTTGGTACCAGGCTCCAATAGGAGGGAAGGCGTAAGCGTGCCTCTTCTGGCAACGCTTTCAGCTCACTCCGGCTTAAATGGCTCATGGAAGTGCACTGTAACTCATCCATAATCACTGCTTATCTCGGTGATCAGCACCAGAACATTTTTTTGCCTTTATCATTGTGCAGCTCAAAAGACCTTAGAAATATTTTATAGCTACCCAACACTCAAAGGATACATTTCAGAATCTTGTCTAAATGAATTTGCTTAGCAGAGAACTGAAATAATGCATTTAGTAACAGGACAGTGTTAAAATAAAGTCTTTCAAAGATAAGAAAACACTAAAATAAGTTATCAGAGTAAGAAACTAAGATATCATTCTGCAAATAACCATTCAAGTAACCTTCCCAGGTAAATGATTCTAGCAGAAACGCATTATTTCTATCTTAAAATTTGCAGGATATAGAACAAAGATTAGATAAACAGGCTGGACATACATATCAAACTGCCACAAGTACTTTTTCCTGGATGAACTACGAAACTGCGATAAAACCAGCACGGGCAAGGGCGTTTCATATATTAAATGTAACTCCCTCTAACTTAACCTCCTCTTCTCCAGATGTAGACAGCAATCACATTTTATTTACTCCAGACAGTAATCATGTTTTATTTACAGAAACAATTCAGAAGTGCTGTGCCTGTAAATTTGGGTTAGATAACTACTTCTACTAAGTGACGGCTGGTGAGTTTGTAATTCGCATGTGATTTTTTTAAATGTTGGAACATTGAGTCCTAAAATACTTAAAAGCCTATTAAATTCTAAAAGATATGGAGGCCCAAATAACTCCACAGTTTTATCAGTAAGATTTTTTTGAGGTGCATGATGTTTAATTCTGTTTCCAGATTATTACTTTATTTTTCCTCACTTTACAGAAATAAAAGTACTAGTTCTGAGCTCATCTAGTTTCTTGCTAAAAAAAAAAAAAACACCATAAATTCACTGAAGCAACTGGTACCAAGTGGAGCAACATGTAAAACTTAATAAATTAATTCAAAATTAGACTTTAGTTTACATGTGTCTAGTGACCCGAGCGTATTGCATCTCAAGTCAGACTTGCCAGACCTTGTGCAAGACAAGGTATAAGACATCAGCTCTGAAGAGTCTCCAAGGCTCCAACCAGTGAAGTCTGTAGTAGGGAACATGGAAGCACCAGACACCACTGACACTATGCCAGTGGGAGGCAACAGGACATAGCTTATATCACAGGCTACTGCCTACACAGCTAAGTCAAGATCTACTAAAGGAGTAGTTTCCAATCTCATCTGCTGTGCCTTCCCAGCTAACTCTATCTCTTCCAACAAGAGAGTACCTGTTTCCTCATCTTGAAACCAAGGGCAGCTGTCTTTTTCTTCCCTTTTCTCTACCCATAATAAATGTGAGATTTTTTTTCCTTTTATAATTAATGTTATTTTTAATGTATTGCTCTGCTTTTTTCAGAGATTGTGACAACTTAACATGTAGTGGCATCTCATGCACTGAAGGAGAAATTAGTAGAGGCTGGCATATTATGCTAGCCATATAAATGAAAAGTCAAAGCCACTATCAATTATAAAGGCTTTTTTTTTTTAATGTAATAGTAACAAGTCCGACGCTCCCTCAAAAACAAGCACCATCTGAATACAGAAATGGAAAGAGGAACCTCTCCAGAAAACACAGAGCATCCTGCATGGTGGATCTCTGTGCATGGTGGAACACAGCCCCATAACCTAAGGTAAATAGTTCTTACAATAATACTTAAAAAACCAGATATCCTGTGTTACTGTTAGAACTGAAAGGTACAGATCAAATCATGTAACTCCAATTTTATTTAAGTTTAGGTGAGTAAGATAGAAAATTAATACCTTGAGACACTTGTCCCCCACTGGGCAAGAAAAGCAAATGAACAAGACAGGTAATAAACATATGGTCATTTTCTTAGTCAGTTGTAAGAAGTAACTTGTCAAGAAAGCATCGTCAGGTTCAAATTGTGTTGCTGCTGAGAGGAACACAAAGCTGCTGTGCTTGTGGTACCAATGCACCAAAAAAAAAAAAAAATCAAAGGACATTAAAGCTTTACCTTCAAAACTATAAAGAAAGCCTAGTTATATGCCTCACTTCCGAATTCATGCTGGTAGCATCCAACTAGCCAGGCGAGGCAACTGAAATCAGAATCAGGCCCATGGTTATCCCCAAGAAGCAAATGTCATGCAACTATACTTAACTTGCAACGTCATCTGAATCTAGTTTAATAACCAGAAAACAGGCTTTTGACAACAACAGTATTTCAAAATGACAGTGTAATTGAATTTAAAGTCAAAGCTATGCAATGATGGACCCGTATGTTTATGTGTAACCAGCAAATTATACGCTTTTAAGCATGTCAGAATTTTCAAAAGAATTAACCATTGCAGTAATTCAACTGAGGAAACAAACTCCCCCAGGCCATTTTTCAACCAGCTGATATGATGCGATACATGCTGTATGCCTCGTACAGTTTTTCCAATTCTTACTTCCCTAAAATGCCTTGCGTTTCAATACCATTCAAGGACAAACCAGTAGTCATGCCTCACTCCCTCCTGAGAAGCAAGGGAAGGGACTGTGAGAAGGCGATGAGTAATGAGAAAGGAAGTCAGTCTGCCATCCTACACTACTAGTTCAGACTCAGTTAAGGCTGGTCAGTCATCATCATCAGATTTTGATGAGCAATGCCCCCACAGTAAGTGGGCAGCCCACTGTAGCTCCTGGCTGGTGGGAAAGCAGAGGGGAGAAATTGCAGAAGGGCTCTTCATTCCATGCAGAGAACTTTCACGGAACAGGGCAGACCTCAAAGCTTGTGTGATCTCCATTTTAAGATGAACTTATGGCATGATAAATAACCAGTTAAAAATGTTTGTGGTTTCAAGGCAGCACTTTTGGAAAGCACTTGCCTGCCGAGATCTCTGTCACTGTTTCTGTCCCTCCCTCCATGTTTGTGTGTCACCTACCAAAGGAGTTCAGCGCTGACAGCTACTGCAGGAGTCCATAACATCATCATCTATTAACTCCCATTTGGTGGCAAAGCGAGGAAAATTCTCTTTCCTCTTTATTATTTCCTCAATTGGCAGAACATTTACTTTAATACATGAATTTCTAAGCTATCCTTTAATAAAAGAAAAGTCTGTGGTGGTAGAATATACTTACTTGAACAGAAAAAACTTTAATAACTCAAGTTTAAATGCACTAAAGCTAATCAATTCATCCTGCATTCAAGTTTCCATTATACTTCTAAAAAAGCACAAAACAGGTCTGTAAAAATGTAATTAAGGCGAGAGACTGCTACATACAGCATGTAAAATCAAAACTACAGCTTCCAGTTCATTTGTTTTGCGGACTCATTAGGGGTTTTTTTTCACTTAAATGTCCTGATTTGTGTAACCATATTTATATGTGAAAGAAACAACAAATTGAATTAAATTAGTCCTTATTTAAGATGTATTTGAAACCATCTAAATCTGATGTTCTTAGTTCCACAATTCCCAAATCAGATAGAAAAAAAAATACATGTATTATGTTAAGCAATCTAGAAAGCAGCCACATGAATGTACATTTTTTAAAAAGTTTTACTTCCACAAACTTGTATACTGAAACTTAACTGGTTGGGAAATCCAGGAAAGATTCAGAGCATGTGCCTCTGTGTCCTACAGATGACGACTATATCCCCGAAAAACATACACACAAGAAAGCAGCAAACCCAATTCCCAACCTGGACGACCTGCGGGCAGATGTACTGCCTGCAGCACATCCCTGGTGGAGGCGAGGGCTTGCACCTGTCAAGCGCACCACGAGCTCGGGAGCGGGCCATCCTCGGCCTGGGCACCATGCCACTGAGGTGCTGGTCGGTGCCAGGGTGAGAGCAGCACACAGACCAGCAGACGGCACCGGTACTGTCCTGGCTCTCCTGGCATGGCTCCTGGTGGAGCCTGCAGTGCTGCTGTCACCGACCCATGGCTCTCGTGTTGCTGCGGGTCCCCTGTTTTGCTTTCCATAGGTGTCTCTCCACAGGCTACTGGGAAGAAGCAGTAAGAGAGAACTATCTCTGCATTAACATGAGAGCAAGGACTGGGTGTAAGTGCAGTGCTTCTGTGGGAGATGTAAAGCAGAAGGGAATCTTTTCTTTACAACCCCATCACTCGTACATGGTACAGACTGACAGCACGCTTATCATCAGTGGTAGTAAGAAACTTAAGTGTGAATGCTGTGCTGAGAATTAGTGGACTATCACGGAAAGGTTCGCAACGCTCAGTATTTTCAAAGTATGGTCAACAGGGGTGCGTGTGCTACCACTAATGCCGACAGATTTTCCAAGTCCTATGATAGTAATCAAAAAATAATCACAGAGCAGCTGACATACTTTCCTGCAAGAGTCTGTGCCTTACTTAAGGATGAAAATGCTCCAGAGCGTTTTATGGAAGACTACAGGAAATTAAAAAAAAAAATATTTTTTTTTAAATCAAACCATTTTTTCCAACCGTACCATTGAGAAGAGGCTGTCCTCCATGCACACTCCTTGACACCACTGCGCTGTGAACATCTTCGGGAAATCCAGTCTTGCATGACATATCTTCACAGGTTGCTTTTATCGGTGCCTGAAATGCAAGACAAAATTTATGTAATACTCGCAACCCTCATTCACTGGAGAAACATTCCGGTTGGCACATACTCCATTTTGCTGCTGTCGTGTACAAGCAGCGTCTTTGTTTCTAAACGGCTGCAATTAGGACCGCAAGGGCAAAGGGTTAATCTTTCTGATAACTGGAATGGAAGGAACAAATCCCACTTGTCTGGTAAGATCTAAATAATACACAATCTTGATTCTTCTGACAACTGAACATTTCCACTAAACCAGCCATCGAGACTGAAAGGGAATCATAGAAGGAACAAAAACATTCCTTCCTCTGGAAATAGATGCTGCACAAAACTCATCGGCAACTTTTTCACAGCCAGATTACTTGTGAAGAACAACTTCAACCACCGATTTAAAATGCTTTATTTAGAGTATTCCTGTGTGAGGCTGCACCAGAACAAGTAAACTGAGATAAAATGCTACATTTGCAGCAACTCAGCAGAACTTGTGTTAGCTTTCAAACACATACCATATAAAGCCAAATGTTTCCAATGCAATCTCCTTGTATTTCAAAGGAACATTAAGTTAAAAGGAGAGCAGCTCATTATTAAATTTGCACAACAAGGGAAGAGCCAAACCACTGAAACTGCTTGTTCTCTCACTTGTTAAGAAAGTTTCCCCTTAAATTACGTTCTTAAAGAGTTTCATAAATGCCTTTTTATTAAGAAATATAATACAGCATTTGGAAACTTGTTTGTTCTGTAACGTTCCATGTTCAGAAGACACTTCTGATAGCTAAGCTCATTTCCAGGACAGTTTCTTGCCTAGCTGAAAAAAAAACAAACACCCATCCAATTTTCCGTGGATTGCTTTGTCTCGTTTTAGCACTGCACAAGCCAGCAGCCCACCTTACATGTGGCTAGGTGACCATAGATGGCAAAACCCCTTTCACGCTGCACAAGGCGGAGAGGCCAGCACAAGGTGGAGAGCCCACGCCAGCCTGGGCTGAGATACATCCCAGACACCGCGAGGGCCCTCGCACAATCTCCAACACGCCTACGTGCTAAGTACAGGCCTATCCATGTGCACACCCAGATGCAGTGTATGGTCTTTGACAGCACGAGCAACTGTGCTGCTATATTATACCTAAATCTGATCAAAGCTTAAATTACATTTTCCTTTCAACTTTCCCAGACGGGCCTCCATCAAGCAGACCGACTCAAGGCCATGTAAGCATGTCTGCATACACTTGGCAAAGAAAGCCCGCCAGGAAAGAGATAACGTCATGGAGAAAGAGATACGATGGTGTTACACTCGTTTACCACAGAAACCTCAAGGGAAGAGAGCATTATGGCAGAGGTGGGACAGGAGCATCTCAAACCACAAAGGTTTCCTCAGGGAAGAGGGATCAGGTAGAAGTGTAATCTCTCCACTGACACGCATGGCCAAGCTCAGTATGCCAACCCTTATCAGAGTAACTTCATCACTAATGCAAAGAGGGATTCCTAACACACTGCATTGCACTTATACCACACGGTCCTAACGAAGCAGCTCAACAGACACTAACAAAAAAAAAAAAAAAGAAAACACACACATCAAAAAAAACAAACCAAAAAACCCACCCCACACACAACCACAAACCAAACAAGAAAACCTCACACACCACACCTAACTAACCAAAACCCTAACTCCCACATTAACACACTATCCAGGTAAGTGCCCAGTAACAGAACTTGTAATTATCAAGTCTCAGGTTAACTTAAACTGCAGTGTGGATTTAATGGTGACTTAAGTACTACACAGGTATCTCACCTGTGTACAATTACTTCTGTACTTTAGAATGTTTATATAGGGACCCCAAAGAGAAAGCAAACACAAACCAACAGTTTAAGCTACCAGGGTAGTACAGTTACATGCAAAGCTGGAGGTTGGATCTGTAGCTAAGCCCCAACAGTCCATTTACACATTGAGTTTTTAAGATGAAAAGATAGTAAATAAAAAGTAATTACAATTCCAACCACCACTTTCTCAGCTTTAGAACTCAAATCACGGGTATGATAAGGTTTCCATAACTTGAAAGAAAAAGAGTAAGACTTGTTTAAATTACTGTACAAAAGGTGACCTCAAAGAAAACGCAATCAAGGAAAAAAAAAAAATATCCTTTCATGGTACCCTTGAAACAAAAAGGTCCTGGGTGGGCAGCTAAGGAGATAGCAGGTTTTTGAACAACTGTGCACTGATGCGCCTGGGAATCTTTCAGCCTTTCCAGCAATCTATATGTACTAAACAGCTCTTATAAACTGAAACAATGCCCACTGAAACAAAGGCTGGGGGACATGAATAGAGAGCCTTCTTTATTCTTTCATTTGCAGCCATCAATTTTATCTGGAAACAAAAGACTGTACTCTGCTCTCCAAAAACAGCCCTTTGTAAAGATTGTTTGAGAATAAAAACACAAGGGAAGGAACAATTCAAATTTTCAGCAATTCTTAATCGCCCTATGTTAAGCGTTTTGAATTAAGTAGAAGTTGTAGCTTCAGACACACTGGGTCATATCAAGTTCAGCCTAAGAGCACTGCAAGACTTAAACCATTTTAACTCTGAGCAAAAGAGGATGCTGAAATATTTTTATCCCCTTAGCTGGGGCAAAAGGGGAAAGCTAGCGAAGATTATGGGGCACATTATTGTAATTTACAGGATTTTGTGTGATTAGTACAATTCCCAATGCTCTTTCAAACATAAGATAATATTACTTGTACATTCATCTACAGAAGGACACTACTGACAAAAAACTTTCTTTTAAGATGGAAAGCAATTACCTTAGCTTGTACCCACATAAAACCTACTTAACAGAGTTGCAAAGCTTTGAACAAGCTCAGCACTTGGAAAATTCTCAAGTACTAACAGACTTTGCTAAAGCAAAATAGGGTTACTGCTGAAAAACTAGTCTGCTTTCCTGATACTCTATGGCTTATTTAGACATTTTTAACCACAAAAGTAACGCTTGTTACTCATATCTCCAGATGCTAGAGAGCTAAACACTTAGTCAAATGTGGTGTCAGATCATGCATATGAACTCAGTACTGTAGATCTTCGATTAAATGCAATAGGCAAACTGCAATTATAAAGCAACATGATGTAAATTAGAAGTCCTCTGTCAAAGCTATTATTCAATCAATTATAAGAATTGGCCGGTTTGATACACTTATGGAAGTTAAGCCTGCTGTTTTCAAACCCTGCTCCTCAGTTACTTTAGTTCATATCCGAGTATCTAGAAAACTGTGGTTTAATTTCAAGGCTGTATTCCAGCCCAACTAAAAAAAAAAAAAAGTCATGAAGTTCTTATTTGTTTGGCTGTTAATCCAAACTTCATAATTCTAAAGGATTCACGTTTATGTCTTCCTAAACACCACCAGTAAGAGTCTTCCAACAATAGACTTCACACTTGTGAAAAGATTGTAAATTAAAACAAGAACAAAGCCAGACAGGATTGGCAGTTCTGGACCAATACCTCTTTCCAATTTCCATACTGTCTAAAAAAGTAGCCACATTCAGAATGCAATTCTGTAAAGAAACATCTATTTAAAAACGCAACCTCGCCACATGACTGTAGAAGCAATTTTGTATCACAACACGCATCCTAAATTTACAGAATTGGGCTCTTTAACACAGCTTTCAAGCAGAGCTGATCTTTTTCTCTCTGCATATGCCATACACCACTGGAGTTCACTAGTAACTATTAATCTGAAATATCAAAGTCTCTGTTTTCCCCTGTTTGCATCTGCATGTACTACAACACTGCATTTCTTAATATTGATTGTACCAAAACGCAAGGGAAGTTGTTTCTGAAAGACTGCTTTTTTTTATGCTCAGTGTAGCTTACTCCTATAGGAACGTAAGCCTAGGTAGTAAAGTGAGAAATGGAGGGGTATGCATCAGAGAAAATATCATACCGTACAGTTGTAATTGGAGATAGTACAGCTGTTAGTTGCCAAGTCCAGCCAATTCACAGGGCATTACTGTGCGAAGCTCAAAACAATGTCTGATATAATTATATGTATGACAGAGCAGGAACAGGGTATTTGAGCTCTCCCTCCTTAATAACCAACGTCAATTTGCAATTATTACAGTAATATTCAACTTAAGCACAGATCACAGAAACATTCGTAACTGTGTTTTAAGACTGGGCATTTCCTTATTAATTCAAAGGCCAAGATGGTCCCCAATACTAATTCACAACTTGAGTAACTCTAGGGATTGTTCTATACATTTTTAATTTTGTGTAGCCACATCATCTGACACAGCGAGATATGCTGTACAAGGTGGGTTTGATTTTATGACAAGCTTCGACTTACTACCATAAAAAAGATACTCTGCAGGACAATAGACACATCTCTGAAATGCTTTAGATACTAAACCTGAAAACATTCAGCAACTCCTTCATCTCTGACGTGCTGCAAAGAAGAGCTGCAACAGTTCATACCCTCACGGTACTCAGTACTCCAACCAATACAGTCAAGTACAATTTGGTTTCGACTATGGACTGCAACTGGAGAAAAAGTGCCTTTCACTCAAATTGTTCTGGAAGTCAACAGCTTCCAAAGTGGGTGCCAGGCTATGTCCTCACAGAGGTCATTCCGTTACACCAGAAAGGGCTTTCATTACGCCATCTTCACTTCTAATTAGTGCTCTACTTCAAGAACCAGGGTAATTTAGATCAGAAAATCCATCTTCTTAAACCAACACTTAAGGCTCTCAAACCCTTTCCCAAAATAACAGGATCTGCAATTTTTATGCTACTATCTGGTTTAAAATGAGTTGCCATAAACTACCACTGGTTACCGTAGCTTTACAAATTAGAGTGTCTCACAAACTGTGTTCATAGCCTCTTCTGTTAACCCCAACTGAGACACAACAGGGACTCTGTTCACCTGCTTAACTAAACAGAGACAGTTATTGGCATATCTGACACAGCAGAAAGCCGTAACCCATTTTGGACTTTCCCCTTCCCCCATCTAGGAGAACGTGGAGTGCTGCATCTCCCACGACACATGGTTCTCTAGACAAGCCACAGCTCCTGTCAGAGAAGGAAGGATGTCCTACAGATGCTGCATTCCTCCCGAGCTTTGGGGAAGGCCTTGCAAGTCCTATCTGGAAGAACTCTTTTGGGGGACCACAAAATTTTAACTATGTCTTCAGCTGCTGGGTGATAATTATATGCTAATTGTAAGGAATGGAGGAGTCCCTAGAGAAGTCTGTTGGTAAAAATATATTTAAAAAATATGTCAAGGAGTACCTAGAGGAGAGGATAAACACACCTTCTGGAAACATGAGATTTAATTAGATACATGAATACTGACTAAAACCAAATAGTTCAAGTGCAACGGTAGAAAGATTCGGCAGCGATATACCTTCCATCTTGGAAGCTGCTGATCCTGTATCTATTTTCATAAGCCATTTAGAAACAGAGAGCCTAATTTCCCCTCTTTATTCAGACAGCAATCCTATGACCTTTCAGTGAGAACTGCAGGGTCAAATCAAATGATGGATCACATTGATTTGGTTACATATCTCTTAAGGTGAATGGCAGCACAGCCTGACACCCAGGTGAAAAAGGTCCCTCTCCAACCACTCACAAACTACAGACACGCTTTGGCAAAATACAAATCATCCCTAAACTCATCCTGCAATAACATACAACACCTTCTTTCCTCTCGAGACCCACCTCTACGTGTGCCAGTATTAACTCGGCCAACCAGTGAGTCTCGGTTCAGTGGTAGGTGAGGAGAAGTGCTGTTATAATTACCATTCCTATTGCAAAAGACGTTAAGTATTCCTTCTGCTTTCATCACTCTCCACCCCGGTATGTCTCATTACATCTTATGCACAACTAGTGACACTGGATTAATGGAAGTACACACGGTATTCAATAAGGACACTATGGGTTCCTCCTACGCTGTGTAAGAACGAGAAATTCAAAATAAAAATGCCTGGGAACATTACAGATTGCATAACCTCTGGGGACTAGACTTGTTCCGTATGTGTACATTGTTTGAAATAAATTAGATTTCCATCCTAATGGGAGGGCTGGTGAACTACTGAAAGTGTTGCAAGTTTTTTTAAACTTTTTCTTTTTTGTTATATATAACCTAAAAAATGCATTTACAAAACCAGCGAGAGACAGAAAGAGAATTTAACTGGTAAAAGATCCTCTTACTCAGGCAAGAAAAGCCATTCAACAATTCCTGCTCCTTACCACATGACAAAAAGTCCCTTACGCAAGACTGACTGTGTTGAGTAAAAATAACTTTACTCACAACTTCCTCAAGCTATTTTTAAAGCTACACGTGCACTTCTCTCACAACTAAATTTTTTATGTGTTACAGGGTTCAGTTATAAAAAAACCCTAATAAATTAAATTATTGACATAAAAGCATCATTGCAACTAATTAAGACAGGACATGACAAGGCTCTTCCAGTGATGTTTCTGGGAGTTCCTCCAATTTCTGGGAGCAGAAAGAAAAAAACAATAGATGGGAAGGTTTTGAATTACACACTCTTGACTAGACGTAGTTCAAAAATAAGATCATTTGGGGCTGTATTTTTAAAGCTGGTATCATAAAAACTATACATTCATCTTTCTAGCGCATTAAGCCGCATGCCTAGGTAGCAGTCCTGCCCACAAAGAGGGAGAGCAATAGAAGGCGTTCCAGAAAATACGTAACATTTATTAAAAATACATAAATTAACAGTACAAGAGAATATATACCTTCTGTTACCTCAGCAGCACATGTATTTCTGAACTTGCTACTATATCTGCTCAGATAATCAGAACTTATTTAATACACAAAATTATCTCCTGCTTTGTCAGCCAGTGATTTCCATTCCAAAAATTCACTGTCGACTTATGCGACCTTCCTTATCTGTCCTGTAACAGATGTAAAAAACCAGCTGTGAAAAAAAAAGTTGTCTTCTCAGAAAATAAATTTTAAAATACTATCTCCAGTTTAATATCCAAAAAGATACTTCTAGTTTGTTTTCTTCAGTTCTGCAATTATCTGAATTCTGAGGATGTGTCAATGGTATCGCTATCACCTAGGGCAGACAGACAAGGATTAGAGAGCTCTTTGCTGCAATATCCTGCCACATTTAACTTTTCACATAGATTCTTTGAAGACAAAGCAAAACCACAACAGAAATATCCACATCCAGAAAGGCTGCACCACTTACCTAACTATCCTGTTCTGGGGCTTATGAAAAGCATCATAAAGTGCATTAAATTCACTTTGAAAGGAGTTAACAATGTTGGAGGCTGATTTGTTGAGGAGAGACACCTGAAACTCATTTTTGCACTTATATAATCACATATTTACTTAAAATAAAGACTGATTAAAAAGTCTAAGACACAGGTGTGTTACGAGAGACATAAGGTGCACCCACAACAGGGGAACTCGCTGCCACTCCTGCACAAAACCACACTGATATGCCTCACCCCTGATCCTGCCAGCGACTACTGCTGGGGGTGATTATGAGAGGGGTGTAGTTGGCAAGAAACGCCATTGCCACATTCTCAGCAGAGGCAGCTTAACAGGAGTGTCATTTAGGCCAGGAGCTTTATCACCTGGATACATTCGCTAAGACCTGGAATAAGACCAAAACTGCCTGCAGAGAGTAATAACTTACATCCTCTGCCATCGTAATTCAAATTTGGACCAGTCACCTAGGCACAAAAAGCTCCGAAACTGCTTTACTGTTTGTTTCTGATTGTGGATGTTGTCCATTTCTAAGAGTAATCCACTTACCTTATATATTAAAAAAAACCAACAAACAAACCTTTTTGAGCACTTAATTTCTACTTCCCTTTCCAACTCATTTCTAACAGTAGTTTTCATTCCTGTTAACTCATGCTAGCTTTCCTATTCCTCCTTCAATCCTGCTGTTATGCCAGTTCCAAAAACTGGAACTGTTGCCTTGGCCAGAAAAGCAAGTCACTCCTTTTATCCTCTATTCTGTCAGTTGTGGGTTGTTTGTTTTTTTTTTTTTAACAGATCAGACTCATACTGATCTGTTAACCAGCAAAATAAAGTGCTGGTTTTCATTCTCTAGTGCAGGTTGCATACTGCCAAAAATCTAAAGCCCTATTTCCTGTACATAAACAGCACCCACAGACCTGCCCTAAAACCAGCTTGCAGTTGCAATCTTTCAAGTAACTCCATCATGCCAGCTTTATCTACATCACTGACAAACAGTGAAGTGATCAATAACTCGAGAAAATAGAGGTAGATAGCACTATGCATTGCAGAGAGGAAAAACTATGCAGAACAGTTCAACGTTTCGAAAGAACCCAATACAGATAACCTCCTACAAACCAGAAGCAGTAGGTATGATGAGAGGGGGGGAAAAGTTAGCACTGCACATAGCTTGTGAAGGTTCTTTGCAGTAGGCATGAGCGAAGCAGAGAAGAAAAAATGCTTTTAAAATGTTGTACAGACATAGGTCTATAAATCTGATTTCATACCCAACTTCCAATTTTGTTACACACTATTAAAAATCAACCCTAACCTGATTTAATGGATACCCAAACAAGAGGGAAATTGGATTCCCCAACCGTAACGTGCCAGTGACACTGAGTGATACATAAAAGCGGTACGTCCTTAATTCACAGCTTGTGCTTTAATTTCCAACCTGCCCTGCGTAGGGGGAAAAAAAAAAATTGAATAAAAGCTTACTGCAGAATTTGTGCTTTGAAGATTTATTGAGATAGGAGGACTAAACAGAATTGAAAGCATGTACGATAAACAGCAATAAGGACTTGGGAGGAAAAAAAACAACCACTCAAAACCTGCAGGTACAGCTCTGCCGAGATGCTAGGATATAGAGGAGGGAGGGAAAAAAGGAAAAAACAACCAACCCAACAACAAAAATCAACCACACACAACAAACAAACGCACGCATCCCAAAACCAACCCAACCCAACAACAGCCTGGAAGTGGCGGATCCCAAGTTCCCGTACAGGGCGCACAGGGCAGCC
>NW_010270279.1:0-16927 GCF_000690775.1 Eurypyga helias | reverse complement strand
CCAGCCTGTCCAGGTCCCTCTGGAACCTTGTTTATTCAGACAAAATGGTTCTGAGACTATGTGGGATCTCATCCACATACATATGCTGCTCCTGACCATCCCTATGGTTACCTCCATCTCCAGTCATACCTCATTTCCACTGGCACAAAGGAAACACTCCATCCCTCCTCCAGCTGGCCTCTATTACACTTACAGGAGGATCTAAGCACATCTATGGGGCAGAGCTCAGCTTGAGGGTTGGATTCAAGTGCACAATTAAAGTCATCATATTGTTCTGTTGTCCAGGAACCTTAATAGGTTTATTTATGGATTAGGATTATCTATACAGAAGAGAACAGCTTTCATATTTTCATATTTTTCTGCATATGATATAACTTCAACATTACTGCCTGAATATGCGTTTTCACTTCCTTCAAATCTTAGTCCAAGTGTGCATTTAAAAACGATTTCTAATTCGGTGTTCTCTTTACTGTCAGGTTTAACAGTCCCATTTATTTCTGTACATGAGTTCAGAAGAGAAATTATTTGGACTCTTGGGTCAACCTTAGGTGAACAATTATTGCTGCGGTTACTTCATACCCTATACATGCAGATGCATACTGACTGAGATTTTTAGAATCATAATAAGTACTTGTAATATAGCAGTACCATCCCAGATTTCATCTACAGACTGTGCACCAAAATAGATACGAAATTAATCCCTCTGTCTCCTAACATTCCCTTGGAAAACAGTAGATCACAAAAAATATTCCCAGTAGAGCAATCGTCCAATTTTTCTGCTGCTGTAGATGCTGTCTCAGTCATACTGTTTCTTCTGGTAATAAGTCATAAAGCCTGTCATGATAAGTGTATATGTCTTCTCTGCCAAAATCCTTTTAGTTATAGCTCTCAGAACAGAAAAAACTACCACGTGAGAAGGTGCTGTAGAAGTCCTCTTTCAACTGAACCACGCTCTTCAGTGGCTTCAGAGGAGTAAGTCATCACAGTCCTAGGCTAGATCTCTTTTTTCTAGACTTACTGCCTCGAAGTTGCTTTTTTCTTTTCTTTCTGAGTACACTTACTAAAAACTACTTTGTTGTTGATCTTCAGTACTAGGTTTCCATCCCATCTTCTTTTTGGTCCACTTTCCTACAGTTTATGAGGCCCTAGTGAGTGGCGAGTGAGTCCTTTTTTGGCAACTTCAGCAGATTCTCAAGTGATCTATTTCTATATGGAAGACTTCAATTCTCTTCTTCCAAAAGCTTATTTAAAATAATACTGGATTGTATCACTATTAATAGGCTTTTATATAATCTGCAGATAAGGAGTTTCCACCCCTGAAAGTCCTTCAGAACAGTTTAGGCAAGCATCTATCAAAACTGACATGGATACTCCTGCTTTGCAGTAGGACAGTGGACTCAAACACACTTTTTTCCGTGTTGTAACTGCTTTGACCAGCTCCCTGCACCAATAACCAGTTTTTGTTCCTTCCCACAGACTGCTCCAGCATGAAAGAAACACAGTAAGAGGAGACACTGAGACCACACAGTCCATGACAGGATTCATAAAATGTCAAGGCAAGTATTAATGCTCTGCCCAGTCACCTCCAACATGGCTCAGACTTTGAGTAATGAATACTTACAGGAAATTCTTCACAGTAAACTCACTAGAGTTAAAAAGAATTTCTGAATACATGTTAAGTAATGAGTACAATTTAAGAAAATCTTTATTTTTGGTGGCTGTGAGCAGGATTGTGTTCAGACGAGAAGTCAGCATTGGTGATAAATTTCCCATGCTATTGTACTATGAACAGCAAGCTACTCTTGCATGAAAAAGAGAAATCCCTTAGCTTTACTCTTTAAAAAAAAATTTCAGAGCAAAACAACACCAAATGGTGGTTTTGGTTTGAAATATCACCACTGAGATTACTTATTGTTTTGGTCAGTCACCACTGTGAAGGACCTAGAAATGTAGGAATGTAAAGAAACTCAAGGAAGCTAAGAGTATATAGTGATAGTCCTGCAAACAAACTAACAGCATCACGTGAGAGTAGCTCTGACTTAACAAAACGTGATTCAAATTGGGAAAAATATAGAAAATATGCTTATAATTCTGCCACCATTACTCAGGAACACTGAAGTACCTAAGTTGGTAGGTTGGTTTTGCTGAAGAAAGACCTGTGCCTCACTGACATGGTGACTTCACAAAATTAATAGCACACTTCCAGACATATGGGCAAACTTTCTAATACCGTGAGATTATTTGTAGTTTAGGATTTAAGATTTCTCTAACTCTCATTTCATAGATTTAAAATCTGGAAAATTCTAAAAGTTGTGTTAAGATTAGATCTTAAGGCTCAATTCTGTGGACATTCAGCAAATGGAAATAAATACTGCTATTTTCTTTATTCAATTAATTATTTCTACTAAATGTACAATGGAATTGAGAAAGCAAAAAGGATATGAATAATAAAATGAAAAACTTTATTTTTTTGCCTTATATTGTATCAGATTACAAGAGGCCATCAATTAAATGTTAATTCCAGCTAATGAGAGTAAAGAATCGAATCTCTTACACAGATTGTGATTGTGTGCTTGTGTGATTTTGCTCTAAACTCTGACAGTATTCTGGACAGGAAAAGTCTGTCATAAGTGGAATGGAAACTATTTATTCTTCCTCTGGCCTGGCAGATAGTCCATGAGATTTAAATTAAATAAATATCAACAATAATATTAAATAAAGCTTAAATGCTGTCATAAAATGTCAACTATCATTTATTTCATGACTGCTACTCAAAATAATGGTTATTGTTATAACTATATCCGAGAGAGGTATTTCTCTCTCTGACTTCTAATTTGCATCAGTAAGAAACTTCTAGTTTATATCAGGAAACAGTTGTCATTCCTGATCAAGAGCCTTGAGCGGGTGTTGGACTTCATGATCTCCCAGACTTCTGGCAAAATTATTTTAATTAGCCTTCTCCTAACAGCATGTAAACAAACCCTATGCTGCCAGGGAAGGAAGAAATGATTTCTCAGTCAGATAGTTTACTTAGTTCTTTTTCTCCATTGCCATAAATCTTGATGTGGAGATTATTAGTGACTTAAGACTCCTTTTTTTTTTTTAAACAATGAACTGTGACCACTTTACCCACTGGAAAGCTCACACATCATTCAGGTATAAATGTCCTGTTTCTGCATGGTTTGTTTTCACACCATTGTTGGGTGCTAAAATAGTTTTACACCATTTATAAGGCATGGACATTTTAGCTAATCTATCCAGTCTGTTACAGGTATGCCAAAGTAGAATAATAGCAGTAGTAACCACGTGTATGTGCCGTGCTGTAGGTACATATATTGGAGCCAGACTTGTTTGGCTAATCCTAACACATTTGTTGCATGTTGAATTAACCAGTAGTCATGCCCTATGAATTCCATGATACACAGATAAGTTTAGAATATACCTTAAATTCAACATGTGAAATGATCAAAAATGCATCCTCTGAGAGAAATTTACTTAGATACTTGTTGGCCAAAATAACGTATGATTTTTGTCCACATCTAGTAAGAAAGTTTAGAACACACCTACCTACAGCCTACAAAGACCCTGCATAAGGTTTGGCTTTTTGGACCTTGCATGCTTTCTTCACAAAGGAATTGCTGTCTGTTTCCTGAGTGCGAACGTGAACTCCTGCGAGCCCGCTCACGATGTGCGTGTGTGCGCGTTGCCCCAGCATTTCTAGCCGAGGCAGCCCAGCGCTCCATGCGGTTAAGTAAACACAGCATGGCTGCTGGGGCATGCAGCCAAGGCTGAGGCCGGGAGGAGGGGATGAGGCTGGGAGGAAATAAGAGCAAATTCCTCTGAAATGATCTGACAGGAAATGACAGAGTGTCAGCCTTATACAACCACACTGCGCGCGAGAGAGAGAGGGCGGGAGAAGTTCTTCCTAAACACAGAGTGGTGCCAGATCTCAGTAGGTGAGGATGATGAAATAATAAAGCATTTCCCGTGTGTGTTTTTCATTAGTCCTGTTTTGTTTTTCTTCCAAGTGCTGTGGAAACAGAACAGAAGCCCATGTTTCAGCCAGAACTGCAATGGCCTCCTCCCATGGGAATAACAGCTGCATAAATAGGAGGGAAGCCCTCAGTGGAATTGCTTCCAACACCTTTCTAATGGAAATAATGATTTGCAAAGCCCAGTTTATACCTTTGCCACGTAATTAGTAGCCAAGATTAAAAACATTGTTCCAACTCCCAGCATCCTTGAAATCTGGCAAGACCTTAAATATTCCACTGTGTTCCAAAAAGGTAGCCCATAAGTGATCATTGTAAGGACAGTCTTGGCCAGTTGAGCCAAGCCCTTGAATCAGTCAACACTTATTATATGGAAATTAACCAGTTTGATGTCAATTAGTGGGAATTTGTTAGCAGACATAACCTATGAGACACTTTATTTTGAATTCCTAACTCTCCTCATTGGAGCTAGCTAAGATGGGGCTGAGGACCAAGCCACACATTTCTTAAGGCCTGGAGCCGAATCAATTAAAAAAGGGGGTGGAGGGAAGCTGCATCAAATTATGCAGAACTTCTCCTGTTTATTAGGCACAGGAAGCACAAGGAGCTGGATATCAGATTTTTCCCTATAAAGAGTCAATTTCTAGTCAGAGATTTGGGTGCACAACAGTCTATTCCATATGTATCAGTTCTGCGTACAGAAGACAAAAATGTTGCTAGACTAACGGCAGTACTTACCCTCACTTTGTGCTACTTTTAAACTAAAACTCTTTTGTCCACCATGTTCTTATAAATTATATTCTCATGTTAAGAAAGTAGAAGTTTCTAATTTAAAACTTCTGACTTGATCATTAATTTTCTTCCTACGAATAACTAAAAAAATCAAAATTTTGGCTAGCTGCTTGAACCAGAAGAGGTGACAAAAGAATTCCTTAAGGCTTAAGAACAATACCTGTCTGGCCCGTGGGGTGGATTTGACTCTACTGTGAATTCCACCTTTTGTTTAAAATTAATAACGTGCCCTCACATAACATTTTACTTGTATATAGCAGTGTCCAGTGTGACAGCCTGCTGCTATACCATTCAAGTTAAATATTAGAACTGCGGGCTCAATCCTAGAGCTTTACAGCAATCCTAAACCACCCACAGCTGAAAACTGAATACAGGATCAGGATCTTGCTATAAAATTAAAATCTCTTGTCAGTGTTGAAGCCAGGGTTTCCTCACAGCTTTTGGAAACTCCTCTGTAACTACTATTTGCTGACCATGACATATACAGCATGTTACACTCCCATACAAATGGTTGTTCCTAAAAAAATGAGCCTTATGTTCCCTCTAGAGTGCACGTTCACCAAGTCCTTATTTGCAATACCATTGGCCAACATTATTGCAATATCCAGAGTTCCAGCTTTTACCTAATTTGAAGTGCCTCTTAAAGCTAAGTGTTCTAAAAATTCTCCCAAGCATTTGAAGTTGCTAGGAATAATTTTTCTGCTTGTTTAATTTATAAACAGTTATTAAATGAGCCATTCAATGTAGTGCAGTACAATACTTCCAGAAGTTGACAATGGAGACACCACTGTCAAACTATAATGTCTTTCCTTTGATACTGATAGGGGTTCTGTAACCTACATGATCAATGCAATTTATCACCAGATTCAGGCAGTGACAGCACTTACTTGAGAACAGCCTGATAAAGTTGCAATTATTTCATGATACTGTTGGCCATCCAAGCTTCTTTAATTTCACTAGTAAGAACAGCTTCTAAGGCCAGCAGCCTCTCTCAGAAGGGTCATGTTTATGCATGATCACAGAGGTACATTTAGTACCCTGCAATATCACTGGAAAAAATATGCTAACATAAAATAGTCTTTCTCTGCCCTTGTTTAAGTAAATTTAAAGCTTAAGAATAAGCTTTGTTCATGTTACACATTTAGTAAATTAGCCACGTTATTTTAAAATATGAGCAAACCTTGTTTCTCTCAAAATCAAAGATTGCAGTGCCATAAATGTTAAAAGATTAGAAATGTGTACAATTTATTACAGGGTGCCTAGAGATGGTTCATTTAGTAATGGGTATGTACATGCTGCTGAAACATGCATAAATGGCAGTAGGGTAAAATCAATTTCTGAAAGAACGTATTTCAATTATGATCAGTATGTTTGCATAAAAGTTTTAAGTATATGTCAAAAAAAGCATAGATTGCACTCTGAGGTACTTCTCAAATCTGTAGATGGTGTCAGAGACTACAGTTAAACTCCCACCTGGAGATTAAGTATCTGGATAAAACCTTGACTCTCTTGAACTACAAGAGAGCTACATCCAGTACCCCAGTATCAATAAAATGATATTTCAAATAATACCATTTGAAAATAGGTGCTAACATAGAGCCTTTCTCTGCCCTTGTTCATGTGAATTTAAATCTTAAACAATAAGCATTGTTTAAAAAATGTCTATTTATATTTGTAGAGAGCAGTTTATTAATTCCTGAGATTAGGAAATTGGCCAACCTGTAGACCAAATTCTAGCAGCATATTGTGAGTTGCACTGGGGAGTAAGTCAGCCTTTAGGAGTCACCTAGGCATACAAATTCATGTACAAGCTTCAAAACTCAGGGGTAGAACTATTATATTATCAATCTTTTCTGTTCCAGTTCTCAAACTAGCCAAGTACATTAAGAGACCTTAAGAACCTTCAAGACCTCTGAGTACAGAACTCAGGACCCAAGAGGCATTGTTAACTATCAGAAACAGACCCTTTTCTTTCTTCTGTCATGACATCAGGAGGTACTGCAAATGATTTTCAAAAGCTGTTTGTATAATGAAAGAACAGAGCTTCTTGTGTCCTTTAGTGCTCTTGCTAACTACTCCTTGAAGACATAATACTCGGGTTTTGAGACAATATATGATTTTCTCTGACACTTAAAAGTAGTTTTTCTATTCATATGAACAAAGATAACAGGAAGTTGTGGAACTCAGTGTATCTAATGGTTTTATACTGTACAATTTGCAAGTTTCTATAATTTACAGTTCAAATTAGTATGTAAATTCTAGACACAAAGGCAAACTATAAACCTCTTCTGCAGTTCTTCGGGTGTAGAAGCTTGGCAGCAATGGAAAGAGATACAGAGCAAAACTACTATTGAGCACCTGCTTGCCACAGTGGCACTGACATCTCTGCATCGGCTGAGTAAGAATATGCAACACTAAAAACAGGAATCTCTTTGGGTTAGATTATTTTAAATTAGAGTATCATTGGACACATGACATTCAACTGATGTATTAATTTGGAAATATTAAAGAAGCTGTGTCTTTTCACTGGATCTTCAACTCTGATTCAGCATTTCACTGATGACTCAACTGAGTTGAGGTGAACTTAGTGGCCAATGCTTAGTAAATAAAACACTTCTGGTAGTGCTGCTGTAAGCTAGGCTGGCTATATTACTTGTTCCAGTCTCCACAACTGCTTCCCGTCTTAGAGCACCAGCAGGAAGACTGACACTTCGTAATGGTCTGGAGCTTTTAAGGGGAAAACCACTTGCAATATCCATTGAACTGTGGGGGTGTTGCTGGCACTACGCAGAGGTAACAGGCCTCTACATTCAGTAATACATGTGTACATTTATTATATATGCTTTCTGTTAACTGGAATAAGAAAGGAAATCTCTAATATTTCATATTCTAATTGAATGGAATGTTTTTCTGAGGATGTAAACAGCATGTCATTGATGGTGCACACACAAGATCTTAACCTTCTCCTGGTGTAATTTGAGTGGCACTTCATTATATTTTTTTCAAATAAAATGCCACTTCATTACAATTTTTTCATAGGCCAGGTGTTTCAGGGTATATCTATATTGCATTAGAAGAAAACATACAGCTTCTTATGGATGATGGCTGTTTATGGATAAACAGCATCTCTTAAAGATGTAAATCTCTACGCAAGGAAAGGACAGATGTTTTGAAGGGAAAGAAATATCATGTTTTGGGCCCTTAAGACGCAGGGCAACAGCTCTGAGATTTTCTTTGGCTTATTCCCATCCTTATCTCACTTCTGAATTTTTGTCATGTCAGAGTACAGAAGACAGGCCACTGTCATGTCAGAGTACAGAAGTTGTGTGTGCCAGCATAAATAAACAAAACCTACAAAAAATTTCCCAACATATATGCAAGACTCCCTGACACTGAGAAAATGTACAAAGATTTTTTTTGTACTCATTTAGGTATCTGCTTTGACAGGTGTTTTTATTTGACCCTATACTCATTGCCTCAGATGGCAGGTAACAACAGATGAGTTTGGTCTGAAAAATTTGATAGATTATATACCTCAAAGCATCTTTTTCTGTCAGTTTAATGATTCCTGTATTTTTTTACCATAACCATTCTGAAAGAACGTTTATATGGTTACAAAGCAAAGCACGCCAAAGTTAAGAAACTAGAATAATGGAAGTATCAACAAAGCTATTTCAAACCTCTTGCATGTACGCACCTAACCAAAGCCTTGAGTTACATGACTTCTTGCTGTTTCTGTCACGTTCCACAAACAAGTTCCAGGAGACGGAAATACTTGATATACAGGATGAGCAGTGACCACTAAATAAGCAGCTCTTGAATCATCAGTTTTTCCCTTATTGCCAGTGTATGGTCCCATGCATTATTTTCTGTGCACTATTCAAAGCATGTTCTGAAGACAGCAGTCCCCATTTTATCAGGTGGATGCCTGTGGTCCGTATCAATACAGCACTCACTTTCTGTGAAGCACATATCCTCCTACTATCTCTCTGTGGTAACCTATCTCTTTCAGGCACTACTACCTCTATTCACAGTAGTTGGTAGATTGACATAAAAAATGGAAGTTTCCAATAAATTTGGCAGCACATTTTAGATGGTTAATTTTTGCAAGAGAGAAAGGAGTGATTAGGAATATGTAGGACTTCATACATTCAAAATTCAGCTGCTAGTGACTTTTGCTGTGAGCAATTTTTAGTGCTGAAAGTCTCAGCACGTAAGAGTTGTTGACCACATACAGATTTGCTGCAGGGCAATATACATGGCATCACTAAGATATTCTGTGACAGAGATGAATCCAGGAAGATCCATGGAGAGTTTTTCTTTGGTTGACCTTAATTTTAATTCCTAATTTTTAGTCAGTGTTTTCAGAGATAGTCCAGTTCTGCCATAGCCCTGATCTGGAGCCCTTGTCTTGGGAGAGTTATATCAGCTGTGGCTCACTTGCTCCAGACATCTGAGCTGAAGGATTGACTAGATTGAAGATTTACTATTCATCTAAGCTAATTGGATACCAAATAAATAAATATCCACAAGGCCATTCCTTGAGCAGTAGCAACAGATGGTTGTGAGTTTCCCCGCCCCCAGGACATGGCATTTCCCATAATAGCAGTTTTCATTCATAGCTCAGTGTACCACATTTCCAAAAGGTGAGTCAGTGTCATTCTCACTTTTTCAGATCCCCAGAGCATTTAGGAGATGGTTTGCAATTCATGCAGCAAATCACTGACTAGTCAGCAAGTGGGGGCCATGGACCTCACTGCAGGGGTCTGGAATTCAGCTCTGTTAGCAGGCAGAAGAGACAAAAATAGCAATGTATCACTGGTGTCTTGATGCATGATATCACTGAACTGAGCATTCTGTTAGATTAAAAGGCATCCAGGTCTCCACAACCTTAAAAGCGATTAGAGTAGTCAAGAATTTGCATATGTTTATCATTAGTCTGAGCTCATCGCGTTGCATGGGGGTAGTACTAGCTCTACGTCCCCTGAGCTTTTCTCTTCTGCCCCTGGAGCACACTGCTGCCCAAGCCCTGTGGGCTGGGACTCCACCCTGCCACAACCTGGGGAGCGGGACGCAGAAGACATACAGCTCCTTTAAGGTGAAGTGTCAGTGCAGTACAAGCCATGCTGAGTTTTCTGGGGAGGGTATACAGGTTCCCCATGTTGGCAGCTTTGCACTCACAGTAGAACATTATTATCCTTCGGCACCAAAGTACAAGTAAGCTCAGGCCAAACAATAAAAGATTTACTGCCTCTTCAATTTGTTCTTAAATACAGCCTGACATATTTCACCAAAGCCCACATACTAACAGAATGTCTTATGGAAAAATCCTCTAAAAGCCTTGGATTTATTAAGTCTGTGTGTTTAAATTAGTCAGAAACAGCAAAACAGAGGAGCTATGTTTGAGTGCTAGACATTGCAGTCTTTTTTACCACTGAGCTAAAAGGGTATTAGCTATTATACGAGCTAATATTAATTATTATAAAGTCAAACACAATCTCCGGCATTTTAGTTTATAGTCACCATTCTAAGATAGGTATTACCATTCTTATCTGCACCAGAAGCTCAAATATATTTTATGTTTAAAGCATCACAAGCTCAACAATTATAGTAGGGCGTTGAGCAGGGAACAAAATATCCCCACTTAGCCCTGATGTTGTAGATGCTTAGATCTAGATGGAGCTGGTGAGGGTGCAAAACAGCTACCTATCACGCTGATCTACATGCTGAGATAAAGGCTCAATAAAATACCAGTTATGATGTTTGGATGTTACAAAGGACAACCCATTTTTTTCTTCTTCCTGAAAATATAGCAGCAGACTTTTGACATGGAAAGAACTAATAGCTTCATAGTTAGATATTCCAAGCAAATATTTAGTGTAAATACATGAAGAGTGGTGAACACAAAATGAAGTAGACAAGTGATGAGAAGACAATGCAAGAAAGAGAAAACAGGCTGAAACTGTCACAGCAGGTTGTTCTTCAGTGGATGGAGTGAGGGAAGACATCCGTAAGGCTCTAAGTATGATTTGTCATGCCTCTGAAAAAGACCCTGAAAAGCAAAGAGCTGAAGCCTTTTCTGCCTTGTAAACCATTCTTATAGTCAGATAGGATCAAATGCTGCATCAGCTTAGAGCTGTGTCTTCTGCCAGCAACATAGGTCTGAACAGGATGCAGAACAGCTATACGCACACTGCTGCATTAGGAGATCACTCCAAGCCAGAGAAGCTTCCAAGCTGCTAGTCTACACCTAAGGTGTTTTTTTTCAGATGATGCAAAGCATGCTGAACAATGACCAGGTTTTTCCCAAAACACAAGCCTTCTCCTGTGATGTGCACCCACCATTCCTCCTGCCTGCTTTAATCCCTCAGGAAACATAAATGCTGAACTCCAAAGGCTACTTTACATCCCTGTAAGTTGTTCTTTGGTGCTTTCTAAATTAGGCAGCAAATACACATCCTAATTTGCACATAAAGGATCTGTGGCAAAAATCATATTTCTTCCATGTAATTGGTTTTCTTTTAATCCTGACCTTAATGTATATCATTCTTGAGGAACTGCTTCAAATAGGCTTTGAAGTGGTATTTTTTTAAAATGTTAAATAATGAAAAAATGCCATCTTATTTTACTGCTTACATCAGGATTCAGAGAGATGAAGAACAGTGACAGCATGGCTGTTCACCCATAACCCTGGGACAGCAGGTAAACTGACAGTGTGTAATTGCTAAGAGGTGATATTCAGTTAAAACATATAGCTAAAGCACGGCTATTGCATATGCATCCCTTGGTTTTCAAGGCAGTGTTTAAAATAAAAAACCTTCACTGAGACAGAAAAACTGCTATAGTTATATCATAGCACACTGAGTTGCAAACCTTTTAATGAAAGACATAATTCTTCTGCTGTCTGCATCATACTATATTCTCATGCAAAACACTTTAATGCATCGTGTAAATTATCTAAGACTTTCTTAGTATGTATTACATTTCTTAATCATAGATATTGGGTGTAAAAAAAAGAGAATTATGTGACATGCTGCAAAACAAATTGCTCAGCGTTAGCATACACTGGCTGGGCCTATATCTGAAAAATGCAGGCAGAGAAGGGTTGGATTTTTTTTTAAATGTGCAGAACTTGCTTCTAAGTGCATATGTTATCAATGAAGCAAAAAATGACTAATCTGAAATTATGGTGACCTGATTTTCAGCCAATATCATCCGTTAAAAAGCAGAGGATCTAGACTAGAGTCTGGGTGATCTATTTAATTTGAATTTCAGAATAAGCTTCATGTCTGGAGGAGGATGTGTATAAATAAACCAAATGTTTTCACCCACTTTTTCCATTCAATTACATTCAGTTTAGCAATAAAGGAATTTTAAATGCAAATCTCATTTTCAGCAATGAAATGCTTTTGTTGCCAAGTTAGCAGACAGTTTGTCTTGCTAATGTGTCACCACCTGAACACTACTGGAGTGTAAATAGTGCACAATATCATCACCGCTTTGCAAGCTATGAGTTGTTCATGGATGCCCCTTCTGAGAACAGGATCTGATGAGAGATGCTATCTAATTTTCTGTCAAGGTTGATTGAAGGTAATGCTGACTTACATTATATTAATGTTGAATAACTGGGAGTACTAAGCAGAGAGTGGAACTTAGCATATTCGATATTATTTATTTAATAAAATCTCATTCAAATAGATGAGAATCTGTAACCTGAAAATCATGTGTGAAACACTATCAAATAAACCAGAATTTGTGATGGTTAAACTCTTGTGGCAATTGAAAATATATAAATGTATATTCCAGTTGTGAGCACAGAGGAATAGGAGCTCTCTAGACTGGTAGGCATTTCAGATGGACTGCTGGGAGTAAGAGATAGAGACATATAGACTAAAGAAGTCATGATCTGGCATTTAAAAATTCATTGATTGCCATCATCTCATTTAATCATTACAGATACGCTGTTCTATGTAGAAACTCTCTAAAGACCGAGTTTAATGATGTCTTTATATGTGTTCTTTGTTCCTAACATACAAATAGGGGTAAAAATTCTAAGAGGTGTTGACTACCTGGAGGTAATGTTCAAATTGTAGTGGCTTTTGAATTATTGTCATAACCCAGGGCAGGGGTGGAGGGAGCACACGCACATGACAACGACAGTGATACCAAACTGTGCCTCCCACTGTGTTTTATGTCCTATTTCTTCTAGTAGACCAAACAGTAATAATACTGTGAAGTATATTAATAAATGAAAAGTATTACCAATTATAAGCAAGCCTGGAAAGATATACAATGAATTGCTAAGCAGAACATACACGCTAAAATGCACATTTATACAACAAACAAACCCCCAATATTAATTAACATAGATCTTAAAATAATTGATGCCCTTAGTGAAATGTAAACAGAAGTAATGTTGTAAAACAGACAACATCAAAAGACAGTAACACATTTTTAACAGAACACAAAAGGATCTAACAGGGATCGCTTGTATATCTTTTTGGTTTTTATTCATACTGTGGATGAATCACTGGCTGATGTTTGTGGCGGTTATTCATGACATGTCTGGTGGTGTTATGACCTTCCCTCTTTTATTGGTTTATTTGATGTTTGTGGTATTTTATATAATTGATTTATGCCTGGTGATATGTTTGGGAGCTTTCTAGTAATATACAATAGTGATTGTATGTCTGTAAGTGATGTTACATATTGCTGTTTGTGAGCTTTCTTGGTCAGGTCACCATTGTAAATAAAGCTTGTTCTCAATAGATTTTTATGTGCTTAAAGATTTTGACTACCTGACTGACTGAAAAACACTTGCTAGCAGGACACCAGGGTATAGAAAAATGTGTCATTTGTATTTCTGTTTCAAAACCCCCACCATTTTCAATCTTTTAAAGTGAAATAAGTATCACAGCAGTAAATGGTCACCTACCTTGCTTCGTGGTTGTCCTGATGTGTGTAGGTGCCCACAGCATTTCATTGCCTTCTTCCTCTGGCTTACGGTAATGTTGAATCATTTGGCTTGTTTTTAGGTAATTACCATCCACATGCTTCCTCTGGTAATGAGTCCTTTACTGAAAACTCTACCAGAAAGTATACTGGAATTGTCTTGTCCTCTGTTACTCTCTCTCCTTTTCCTTCTTTCTTTCTTTTACTTTCTTTCTTTCTTTTCCTTTCTTTCTTCCTTCCTTCCTCTCCTACTCTCCTTCTTTCTTTCTTTTTTCTTTTATTTGTTTTTGTTTGTTTCTTCTTTCTTTTTCTTTCTTTCTTTTGCTTTCTTGCTTTCTCTTTCTTTTCCTTTCTTTCTTTTGCTTTCTTTCTTTTTCTCTTTCTTTTCCGTTCTTTCTTTCTTTTCCTTCCTTTCTTTCTTTTCCTTCCTTTCTTTCTTTTTTTCTTTCTTTCTCCTTTCTTTCTTTTTCTCTTTCTTGTTTCTAAGACAGAAATAACACACAAAAATTAATAGTCCAACTACTAGTGATGGGTTTTAAACAGAAACTTGAAGTTCCTTCTATAATATACAGATTGCACAAATTGCTCAAAACCATTTTTTTATACAAGCCATGTTTTGAGTTTTCTGCAACAAAACCTCTAGAAATCCTAATTAATAGCACATACAAACTATTTTGTACTGTCCAGACAGAGAAAAGACTGCGAGTTTTTACTTCATTACTATCAGTGAACTTGTGCTAATGAACACATGCAACTTTTATCCAGATGTAGAAGAGTTCAGAGATGAGAAACAACACATATCTCGGTTACACAGCAACCTGTTAGCAGTACCTCTGTTGTAACCCTCATCTCATTAGCATTTCCTGAGTCTGATTAACAGATGTTTGAGGGTCTTGGTTCAGACATAGTTTAATTCTGTTTAAATAGTCAAGACCCTGGCTTGATATCTCATCCAAAAGTAATGCTTACTGTTGCACATTCATTGCCTCTCTGACTGAGTGGATGCTCAGCACAGGGTGCAGGTGCAAATTAATACATTAGCTTTGGCTTTTCAAGGGAAAAGAGGAAGTGAGGGATCTCATATGACCAGCCATGACTTTCTTTGTTTTAAAAAACTGATGAGATCAAAGCACAACATCTTAAAAGTAATGCCATTTAACAGTCTCTGCTTTCCTCTGTTTCCAGACATCCTGGGTCATATAAAAACACCATGGCTGAAATGATGAAACTCACTGTCAGCAAAAGAGACTGGTGTACACCCCACTAATCTCTCCCAGTTCTATCCCCCACCTCTCCTTGTTCTGTAAGCTCATTCACAAACTGGACAAAAATGATGCTTTTTTCCTTGCCAAGTCAGTTTTCTGCTAGCTCAGTGTTCTGAATGGGTTCACGGGGTGGTCAGGAACTGGTAGATGCAGAAGGGGACTGTGGCTTCCCTTGCGGCTCTCTGCAGCAACAATGACCTGAAGAAGCTCAGGTATAACTCTGGGTGCACTGACGAGTCACAGAGGATCCTTGTGCAGAATACGGGAGGAGAAAACAAACTCCAAACTACAAGGCTTTTCAAAATTTGATTTCAACATATACACACAGGACACTGATGGAGGTATCAAAGAATATACACAGAGAGACAAGCACAGTTCTTATCCAATTTCTGTCTAGTCCTAATTTCCAAGTTAGCATTTTAAAATTTTTTCTATTGCATCAGTTTGTTAAGGATTGCTGCTGCTGTCTCTGCCAGAAATGGGAAGTGGCTCAAGCTTAGGATTTCATGGCTCTCAACAGATTTGATTAGATTTTACTTTGGTTCTGAAACAGCAAAGTAACAAAAGAGGGAAGACCAGTGGGTCAGTTGTTTTCTTGACACGTTTAAGGCATAGAGTAACAAATTGTCTGAATTCATAAGCTTCCTTACTGTCTGTCACTTTAGAAGATTATAACCAGTTGGGACTGTAATAAGAAAATCCACAAGGAAATCACCTTTAGAAACTTTGCCTTTCACATGATCTATCTGAAAGTTAGCATGGAAAATGAAATATCTGCATAAACTTTATCATGTCTGTAAGCTAACATTGTTTATTTTCTTCCCGCAAGCTCTGATATAAAGCTTTAAGCAAAGATAAATCAATTCATTTCCCATCTAACTTTGGAAAACCTCTAACTGCTCATGCAGGCGCTGGCCATTTCCATTCCTGCCATACACAAGCTTCCCTCTTCCTTCTCACAAATGCGATTCTAGTCAGAGCACATTCTTGAACAAAATTTGGTGTGCAAAATGATGCCAGATTTATCTTGACACACTCTTCCGTACTTAACCTCTGAGGAAGTGTGCTTTCTTTGCTTACAGTGTATGTATGACCATTTCTGATGCTGTGAAGCCAAATGTCACAGGAGGTTGTCCCTGCAAAGGCGGGAGCTGGGCTAAGCTCACTATCCTTTCCTTCTGTTTATCTTCCTTTCGCCTTCATGAACAATACCATGTTTGCATTTGCCTCTTTAAGAAAGTGTCCCTGCAAGCAGTATTCCAGCAGGTAGGGGATGTTATGGTAGTGGGAAGGTGAGCTGGCAAGACCTGAACAATACAAGCATGCCTTAACATTTGACAACCTGAGTTAGCAAAACTGGCATACAGCATCCTTAAGAATAATGCCTTGCAAGCAGTATTTTTCTGCACTATACAGCCCTAAAGGCAGTCACATCACTGGGCAATTTTAACTAGTAAATGTGCCGACACAAGCTCCAGAAGGCCTGCTTTCTGAAAGAAATCATGTAATGTGTACCTCTGGTGTGCTTATAAGCAGAAAGCAAAATGAAAAACTCAAAAATGCCTCATCTTTGATCTGAAGAATATATATTTTAAGAGTCGACAAGTGAACACAGAGTTACCAAGCCAGATTGGATCAATTATCCTTCAAACTCAGAATCCTGCCTTCGCCAGTGGCCTTTGTTAGGTGCTTCAAAGAAAACAGCTGGCTAATTAAGCAATGTCCTACATGGCAAAAAAGGGATGAGAGGACTGTTTCTTATCCCTGTGATCAGCTAACACCCTGGAGTATGAATTTGATGGCCCCTCCTAGTACATAAAATTACAAATTACATTATTGGTCATAAAATTAAGAAGTCCCTTTAAAAATCCCATTACAGTATTTAACTCTTTGACCTCTGTAGCATGGAGCAGATCCTCCTAGAAG
>NW_010270278.1:53512-56053 GCF_000690775.1 Eurypyga helias | reverse complement strand
AAAACCCCAAACAACCCAAAACAAACACACAACAAAACCCCCCAAAAACCCTCACACTCACCAAAACCAATAACTGCAATTTAGTCTGTTTTGAACATTATTAACAAAATCTATTATCTGATTGTTTATGGGCTTTTAGCAGTGTCTGTACAAACTGAAAGATCATTCACAATAACCTCTACATGCAACCGGAATAGCAAAAAATTGATCCAGTTTAAAATTATTTTAAAAGAAATCTGTGCCACTGAACACACTGTTAAGTGGTAACAGAGTTACTGAGGGCTCACAGAACCCTACAACTGCAAATAAAGACTTTCATGCAATATCTCCATAAGTACTACACCACAACTTTTTCACTAGGATTGCATGGGCATATTCATGCAGAGAATAGAAAAAGAAAAAAAAAAGAAGTAATCAGTTGGCATAAGACCTTTCCTGTATCAAACGCTGAGAAAGATGTAATAGTGTTTATACATCTCTGAGAACTTTGGGAGAAAAACAAAAACATACAACATTCAAAAAAATATATAGAGAAAGTAATCCTTTCAATCAAAACAAACAAAACCTTACGTTGCTAGAATGCACTTTTAAAATTCAATGTAGCACTGATCTGCATATTTAATTTTCTGCTTTAAATGTATACCAGATCCCCGACCCTATCCTCAAGGTCACCGAAAATCTTAGTAATTTTAGGATTTTACACTGAAGTTCAAAAACATGGTAAATCATATGTAGTAAAGAACGTAAATAAGGGATTTGTTATAGAAAAGTGAAGCAACATTAGTCCCCAGACTACAGATATGAAAGGATGCCAGGCAGACCAAAAGCTACTAGTTGAAGTTTGGAATAGATCTTCTCTCTCCTTCCTTCCTTTCTACTAATGTGGGACACTAGAATCATTCCCAATATGTGCATACATATAAATTGTGTCTTGTTCTTATTTCCTAAAATACTGATTAACTTCTATATGCAAGAAGCTTTTATGCATCAGAAATGACTATTTTTACACGCCATACCCTCAGGGTGTAGTACAGCGTAATCTATACTTATGTGCTTTTCCCTGTAATGTGCTTGTAGCCAAAATGTGAGAGCAGCTATGAGAAAATTAAATGGAACAAGAGCTGCCATGTGCTCCACAATTAAAGGAAACACTAAGTAGCAGCAATGGGAATTAAACAGGACACTGTGTTATGCCAAATACCAAATGTGAAACCAAAATATCTGCCTGGCCTCCCCTATTTGTTACAATTTTTCCATATTTAGGGAAATTCATGTAATTATGTACCCTGCAGTGGTAATGGGACTGTGCTTTAGTCCTTTTGCAGCATATGCTGTTGGCACAAATACCCTCTTTGAGGGGAAAAAACCCAGCTTGGCCAAGATTACATATGTTGATTTTATATTGGCATCCTGACTGTGTCTAACAGCTGGTCCTAAATGTAATGAAACTGTGTTGGATTTATTCAGTTAAACAACTTTGCAGGCTCCTTAAGCATATGTATTTCTTACAGCTCCCTATGTTTTTGAATGTGCTTTGATCAGAGCACCAACAGTTGCATTATTTTTCTTAATATTTGAAATGTATCTGGGAGCCAAAAAATGCCTATATTTAAGATTTATTTTCTTATACTCTATGCCCCCAGTTTGTCCAACTGCAATCACACTCACAAATATCTCATGACTTGTTCATGTATGTGCTTAACAGAAGGTGTGAAATGAGCGTGTTCCTGCCTGGTATTTTTTCCACAATCACTAAGGCGTTCAACAGTTTTACAGTCACCAAGATGTTCAAAACGTTTTCTTTTTTGTGCGCGTGTGAAAGACACCGTGGAAAAGTCATCAATTTTGTGTGGGGTTTTTTTGGTGTTACAATAGCAGTGGATGACCACTGGTAGGGAACATACAGCATTTACTCGTAGTCTGCTACAAAATTTCCAGATATAATAGGTGACCAAGTCTTTAAGTCCTTCCATCAAATTCAACAACCTCCAGATTAAAGATTACAGAGTGTATAAAGTGACAGTTTCAGTGAGTCAAGATACTGATCCAAGCAACACCAGCTGATTTACACTACCTTCTCCTTAAATATCTGTAATAGTAATGATAGACTGAAAACATAGGTAAACAAAAATATTTTCTTTCCCAAACAGTTACAGAAATCAGAGGGTTTTTAAATTTTTTTTAATTATAAGTTTAATTTTTTAAAATTTTTTTAATTATTGTTTTAAAATCTATGAAACACTCAAGAAAACACTATGAATCTATGAAACACTCACCTTACCTTCTACAGCTTCTTGGATGAGTAAGGCAAAATAAGTACAGGAGTATTTTGATTTGTTTCAAAGCAGAATAAACTTGTTCAGAAGTCTTTCATCAGTGATTTTCAAGACAGCAAATTTGGAGTGAACTTCACTTAAGAGTACTGGAATCAGAAAATAAGACTGAAGAAATAAAATAACAAAAGTTTTAAAAGATTTACCAGAAGTAACCACATGAGGTCTTGCACTAACAAGTGACACTAACTCAACATTTGGGATAAAT
>NW_010270278.1:0-53481 GCF_000690775.1 Eurypyga helias | reverse complement strand
TCATAAAGATTTTCTAATATATTAATATATTTTAAAAATACATATGTGTGACTGTGTATATATTTATTATTTACAGACTACATTGTAAATGAGCAAAGTCTGTACCTTCCTAGGCAGAAATGCTTACACTTCTGATATTTGCGACAGCACAGTGAAAGTAATATTATTCTTTACATAACTACTGTATTATAGCTGTGTTGGGTAATACCATCTCACATTCATTTTTCTGTATCTGACAGTATATTTCCTCATATTAGTGTTGCATATATTTTTACTAAAATCCATAATTTTATCTCCATAGATTGTTTGACTTAGAACTTCCCCTTCCCACACCCCCATCCCATTTTAACGAACATTGCTTCTATTGTCTTCAGTAGAAATACTGAGTTCAGGCAGGAGCAACTATTCATTTAATTTAATACAGCATATCTACCTATCCACTGCATTCAAGGATTTTTTTTCTGACAAAGTATTTTAATTGTGTCAGAAATTTATGTGTGTGTGTGTGAATCATTTAGGGAAAAGGAAAGACTTTGTGAATTGTGGCATGATCCAATAGTACTTGAGCTCATCAAGGCACTAATATTTTTTGTGTAATAAATTAAAAATCAGGACTATTTCATTGTTACTTTATCTCTTCTACATAAACGTAAATATTGGATCCCTGTTCTTAATTTAGTTTAACAGTCTTCTATGCATGGTCAGGAAAAAAAAAATCCAGATATTACCACTGGCCTTAAAATCTGATCCAACTTTTTAGTAGCAATTACTATTCCCATGACACCTAACCAAGCTTAACAATTCATAGTAGCAAGGAACCTACAGATGCTTCTCATCATGGGAATATTAAAAACAGGAGAAAAGATCATGGAATTTATTCATTAAGAAAATAAGTTGGCAATGAATTGAAGTGATTCAAAACTTGGTTTTGGTTTAAACATGAAGAACACATGGCAATTACATACTTATAATTTGCTCTTCTGAAGCCATTCAGAATACCAAAGCTGGAGACAGACGACTTATAAAACACTTCGCTTGTGTCCTTAACCTGAGTAACAAAACCGTCATATATTTTCACCAGTGAATGGTTAGCTGTCTCAAAAAGGACTACTCAAGGTGACAGGTACCAGCATACTGTAAATGTAATCATATCCAGTATACTGGACATCTATAACCAGATTTAGATGAGTTTTTAAAAAGTATAAAAATACCACCTGACACACCTCACCCGTCCCCTCATGTTTTGTAGAATGCTTTGAAAATTATCTAGGAAAAATGAGATTTTGAAAGACTCCATGACTTAAGCAATGCATACAGTCTTCTTCTGTACCCACTTCATTAAAAAAGTTTAAAGTTAATAGTAGTGTAGATTAATTATGTAGCTTTCCTCCACTGTTTCAATTCAGAAATTCTGAGTTAATTATTGCAGCATTTCTGTTAAGATAATCAGTATATCTGAAGATTACACTTTTCCCAGTCAATAGGGTCCTGTGAACAATAAGACAACCTAATTGGTCACATTACAGGTAAAAAGCATCGATTTTTGGGTCTCCCCTGAACAGTAGCTATCTTTCATGCATTAAACAATTAAAAAAAAACCAAAAACCAAAAACCACAACAACACAACCAAAAAACCCTTCAACCTTCAGTTAAGTCCTTTCATCTAGCAAATCTTCCTCGTGGCAGTTTGAATAGACTTAAGTGCATGCTGACCATTCTTCCAAAATCTAGGACAATAAAACTCCATTTCCAAATACAAGCACAACAAAAGTGACTGATAAGTTTTGAAAATCTTAGCCAACTGTGTCATTTTAGCAAGCTTACAATTCTTTTTTGAGTTTTCAACTACATCTATATTTAAATCCACTTACTCTTTGACAGTTTGTCTTAATACATTTTTAAGCATTCACAAAAATCTATGCAAGAACATTTAAACAAGTAACATATAGTTCTGTCTATTAAGAATTTTGTAGGAACCAGAAAACATACAGGTACATTTTAAAGTGACCGTAATATCCTCAAGATTTTTTTTTTCATTTATTGTAAGCAATGACAAAACAGCTTGATGTAGCCCTGCTGTGTATACTACCAATGCTTAGTGTGACTGCACCAGAAGCTAAACACAGTCAAATCTTGTGAGTCTGTTAATACCCATGTTTGAATAACAAGGTAGCACCCTATTCCACCACTCTTACTAATGAGGTAAATTCTTTTGTATGTTGATTTTAATTAGGTCACTTGTGGAAAAAGTTGTACATAGCATGATTAAGGGCAGCAATATAGCCCTGGGTAAGGATCAGATCTGCTTTAAACTTTAACATAATACACAAATTGTCAGTATCGTAAAAATCTAATTTTACATACATATATGAACACATGTTTTACTAGAAGATTTTTTTGGTCTTAATTTCAATGGTCTGCTTGAAAGTTTAACTACTCTGAATGTAAGATACTGAATCTTAGTGCAAAAAGGACCAAAATCCAAAATATTAACAAAGGACAGACCGCTGAAATACTACTTGGAGATTGAAACACAGTAACAAAGAAATTCATAAATGTATTTACAGCTGGGAAGTTTATAAGATTGTCTGTATCTGGGAGAAATTCACTGTTACATGAAATAGGCATTATCTGTACTGAATATAAAATTAGACCTTCATTTCATTGATGCACTTAGATGAATGCCTAATACTGCAATTCTTCTGATTGTGTTGCTCTTACATATATATATCATTATAATCTGTATTTAATAGGGTATGATAGTTGTATCCACCTAAATTACTGAAAAGACATATCACCAGAGATTAGTTCTGTATGTTAATGACTAAGCATTCCTACAGTACATATCATCTAGATTTACACTGATGCAACAACGCTTATTTTGTTTGATAAATAACAAGTACTTTTTTAATTACTAAAGTCATTCTGACTTTTAAGTCCTCAAATAAATTATTTCTTCATTCTGTTCTACAAGGCTCTAATCATTCAACCTTGTAGGTACACTTCAAAAGCTTTAAGAATCTTACATTTGATTTCTGGGAAGTATTTTCTCGTTAACATCTAACATATGTACCCTGTAGGCATGATTCACACAAGTCTCTGGAATTCTAAGGAAATGATGATCAGTCACGGAAATGTGTAAAGATTCAAGAACTCTGGCAATTTTCACTTCAAATGTTGTCAGCAAGTTACTATTATAAAAGGACTTTTCTCACCGTATCACTGAAAAATGCTATGTACTGTGCAGCTATGAGAAAAGTTACACATTTAATGAACTCCACCACCTGAAGGTATATTTCCTCGAAGGTGATAACTGAATCTGTTACATTTGGAGAAATACTAATTATAGGTAAGAGATGCTCAGTATGTCCTGAATAAAGTTTGTACCTTGACGAAGGAAGCAGGGAGGAGAAGGGAACAGCTAGCCAATCAGCAGACAAAACATGTGCCTAAATGGTCTTGGTCCTAATTAATCACAGAAAATATGTTCCAACAATACTCTAAATATCAACAATATATTTTTGTTTAATACCACCCTTGGAAAGGCCAACTCACACATCTAATAATAATGCATATATTTAAGTAATTGATTCGTTGTTTTTCAAAAATTGAAAACTATGCCTTGAATCACGAAAGAGATGGTAAAAATTAAAAGTAATGAGCTCATTTCAATAAAAATTTATGAGGCTGGCTTCATGCTGACAAAGTAGGTCCTGCAGGCAGTACCTCTTCACCTGCCTGCCAGAAAAAAAAAAAAAAAAATCCTCTATTTGAAGACCTTTAAGATCTTTTAATAAAGTATTAAAATATAGTTACAACTGTATAGGTAAACTGAAAGTATTCTGTGGATCTCTGAGATCACCAATAAGTCTTTACAGGGCAAAACATTTTCCTGAAAAAACCAGAAATGATATTTGTCAGCAGTAATTCCTACTGGAATGGAAAATTCTCTTGAGGGTGCATTAATAATACGCATAATGAGTGATGTCACAATATCAACTGAATCCTCCAAAGTAATTTCTATTAAACTATCATGTAAGTGCATTATAAGACGCAAAAATAAAGCACAGAAACCTCAGATTAAGAATCTAACTCACATGGACCAAAGTGAAAATACTTGCTCATTTTCCTCATGACTGGAAAAAGGCAGTCCTAAAATGGAGAACTGCAGCAGCCTGAGCTCATATTCATAAACAGTATGCACAGTTACATGAAAAATATTTGATCCACACAAATTTATCTATGAATGTAAGAAAGGAAATAAAGCAGTAAACTAGACAAAATCAAAGAAGACACTTTAAATCTGTGCTCCTGGAAGTGTCCACCAACACAAATCCAATTATTAATTCTAACTATTTTCCAAACAGTACAAATAGCTGTTTAGATCTTGTAATGGTATACATTACATATCAAAAACCCAGTAGCATTCTTAATTAGATGTTTGTAACAGAATTTCATTAGCTTGACATTTTCAACATAAAACACTGGAAAGTTAAAAAATAAACTACTTTGACTCAGTTTTAGGTTTAAATATCATTTGAAATACGATACAGTGTGAAAATTATTGTACAAAAAGTGACCTGAACTCAAACAACCCAATTTTTGCATTGACTTACACATGAAAGATAGATTTTTTTTTAATGTAAGTTTGACCATATGATATGAAAAAGAGCCATTATATGGTAGGAATTGAATATCCTGAATAACCAAACTAATGGTATCTTGACACACACAGAAACAGTTATTAATCAGTTCAAGTAGGCAGGAGAGAGACATTGGGGTGGGCTTCCCCAGTGATTGCCTGCAAGGAGACAAGATAAATTCTGTCCTCTGGATGAAATCCAGACACAAGAGATGGGGAGAGAGGAAGAGACGTCTGCAAAGTTGAAAGATTATATAATATTTAAGAGGTGGAACTTGGAGGTAGCTTTAGATTGCCATCTGTAGTGAAAAACTACTTTTTAGTGTGACTCTGACCCATACTGCCACTTCCCACAACTTTTATGTGTCTGAACTAGAAATCCTAAAGGAATTTCCTCCAGTAATCAGCAACAAAATTTCACAACTAAAATGTCTGTAGAAGGCATCAAAAGAGCCCTTCAGAAATTTTAACACAAATATTTTATTACAATATTGCTTCTTTTTCAATGTAGCTTTATATTTCCACCACTGTTGATGCCAATATCAATGCTAAACTGGCAAAGGGATATTTCATCAGTGTATTATGTGAGAAATCCAAAATATTTATACAGCTTTGGGGGAAACATCAAAAAACAAACAAACAAACAAGACATTTCAGCCATTCTCTAAAATGGTTCTCCTTCCAAAATATTTTAACAATAACAAAAGATTAGTCAAATAATTTTCAAAAGTTCTTCACTTGAAAAATGGGCAATATATTGATAACCATGATTGTGAAGGAATCCATTCACAGAGTTGTGGTATTCCTGCGTATATTGTTATTCAGAAAAGTAAAAAAAAAGGGGGTTAAGGCACCTGAAAGGAAGCCATCTCCATTTCCATGAATTACTTTAGATATGAATATAAAGGGAAAACACGCTAATGTTTAGAAAACTGATGGATATCAAATTTCCTTTAAAACTTGCACTATAAGTCTCAGAAGGACATGGAAAAATAAGTGCTACTTTAAAAGGTATTGAAAAAATAAAAATCAGAAGTATAATGTGAAACTGCAATAGCGTAGATATAATTTATGTCATGGCCTTGCAGAAGTAATATATGTATGAAAAATGTGTCTGCTGTAAAACTTTGCAGTTTTAGAGATCTTCACATTAAACCATGCTACCAATAAAACCTGAAGCTATTCTCAAAGCAACTTGCACATTAAGGGTGTTATGTTCTTCTTCACTTTCCCTGTATACTATTTTCTATAGGAGTTTTGATTTCTTCTGAATTCAGAATCAGGCTTTCAAAGCACAGAATGTTGTAAACTGATTAACAGGATTCGTTCACTTATGTGTTCACAGTAGGAACTGCAGTAAAAGATAGATTAAACCAACCGAGAGGTAATATGTAATTGAGATTTCTTTTTGTTCTCTGAAAACCTGGCTATAAGTTAAGCTTCTTATTCTTCTGTGAGATAAAGTAGGTATTTGAACAGATTTAAACACAATGTATTTTGAAATATGTATTCACATATTCAAGAGATACATAGAAAAGTAGAGACATTGTCATCTAAGGAAAATAAAAATTGATCTACCCCACTACCAAATTTATTTTTTTTAGTAAAATGGGACTTTTAATATTACACTGTTTTTCTTCATACTGTTGTTGACACTTTCAGAACCATCTTCAAAGCACTGTACTCTTTTGTGTGGTGTAAAACCAGTATGCTTCCAATTTTGCCATCAATCATCTTTAATAGCATATGCTATTAATGTAATTTTGTTATTGAAGATTCCTAAATCTATTCAGTGGTTTGCACAAGACAATTACGTTTTTTGTTATATGCATGCAGGCAATCAGATAGCGCCTTTTTAAATTAGAGCAATTAAACATGGTCATTATAAATGGTAGATTATTAAAAAAAATCATGAAGTGTCAATATGACATTCTTTGATTTAAAATAAAATGGTAACAGAATGAAGAGATGCATTCTAATTATTTCATTTCAAAAGTGTACTTGAAAAATCTGCTTTATGAAAGCTTGCTGATGTTGGAAAATGTTTGCTATAGCTTTTACAGTCCTCTGCATGATTTTACAGGTATTTCCTAATATCTTGAAAATCCACTAGAAACTTTTTCCCACACAAAAATGTCATCAAGACATTATCTAGAAAAATAATTAGGAAATATGGCTACCCTCCCTCATATTAGTGATTCCTCCCTGCCCCAAATGATACTAAATTGCAAAAAAACCACTCATTCAGGAAGGAACTTAAGCATATGTGTAAAGCATGCACAGACCCATTGGTACCAAAATTATCTTAAATCAAAGTTCATAAATTACTACACATTAGTGGGTAGCCTAACATGCTTTCAGTCTTACTGTAAATGCAGTTGAGTGTCAGAAAGAACTCTAAACTTCCTGAGTCTTCTTCCTTCCATGTCTTACCTGCAGAAGTACAAAGAATCTGAATAGGTATATATAAATCTTCTCCATACATATTTCAAACATATATGAACTATGAAGTTTGATAGCTTTTTATGCCCAGATGTTAAAGAATTACAGTGAAACATCATATTTTGACACTGAACAAATTTACTCCCTAGTACAAAAGTCCTGATAAAACTGCTTAAAATATGGTCCAGAAAGAAAGTATAGCACTTCACTCTCCCAGTTCAAAATCTGTGGCTTTATCCTGTAGATACTCAGGTAGAGTTTATGGAAAGTTATTTGTAAACATAGTGTTTTCTTACTTTTTTTCCTTAGAGCCTTCTAGAGTACACTAAGCTGAATGGAGTAAAAAATAGTTGTTCTTAAGCTACAACTAAATTTAACATGCAGACATTAGACTGGTATAATGAGTCTGAGATTCTTTTATTTACATCTCTGGTTTTAGGATGGAATACTTCCTACAAGAATTCTACCTTACATACTTTAGTAAAATAGTACCTACAGATTTACTGTAGAACCACTGGATATAATTCAAGAAGTTTCCTACCAAATGAACATTCATACCTAGAAATATACTAAGAAAACTATAGAACAATGAAAGAAGATAAATGTTCCAGTGTGATGATATTTGTCATGCTACTGAATAAGACACAGCACTTAACTCTAAAAGAACTGCTAGCTCTGATTACTAAGAACAGTAGTTAAGAGTAAAAATAATGCCCTACATAACTATGGCTGATAAGTACAACATGCCCAGGTTGATACAGGCAATTTCCCTCCCCCATCTGATTTCCAACTCTCTCCTCCCACCTCAAAGGCAGTCATTAAGAGTTGATGAATCCCCTTTACAGTACCTCTGTTGATGCTGATGCTTGAATCATAACACTACGATCAAGACAAAAAGGGCTAAAGGTGTCATTATAAAAACACCCTTAGTGGCAGATATTACTGCCTTCATGTTCATTATAACTGTTCTGATACTGACAGAGCTGTTGTACAAAGCCAGTACAAAATTCTTCCAAAACTCATAGTTATTAGGAATATTTCTCAGTTTCTCAGGACTGTTTTATGTTCAGGAGAAAACAAAGCCACCTACAGAACTGAACCTAGAACAGGCAAATAGCATATAAAAGTACACTCTGAAAAAGAGTTGATTCTAAAAGAATTCCTTTTTAGAAATCTGGAGAGCATATAGACAGGTCTATATAATACTGTAACCATTCATTTTATGGAACTCACTATGATTTACTGCCTTACCTTTCTGTGCCATTTCACTGGGACAACTTCTTATGGGGATCAAAAAAAGTTACTAATACAGTCTTAACAATAGCTTAAATAAAAATAATTTTAAAAATCATTTTGCAACGAACATATATGAAATGTTGGATGTGCACCTCTTGTGAAAGACCTAAGCATGTCCTGTATCTCGGGGCAGCATGACTGTTATCTTTGATGAAATCAAGTATAGAGCAGAACAGCACTTAGTGAAAGAATAGAAAGACTTTCTGGGAAAATGGTGAACTTCAAAACTGTTTTCAACTGCAAAAATGAGAGCATTGGAAGATTCTCAACCACGTGGAGTATAAAAAAAGTAGTTTTAGCTGGCAATAACTGTATGGATAAACAACAGCATAAGAAATAAATCTACACGGGATATGAAGAGCAAGAAGAAACATGCCCTTCCATCCAAGCACCTCTCTGCACTTTGGGGTCATTAATTCTCTAGAGGTAGTTGTAAATGTGTTTTGGTACATTTTGGTAAGTAATGTTTAATCCATTTTATATATGGACAATGTCAATTATACCTGACCTTGTTAGCAGCAAGTCTAATACATATTAGGTCGCTCACCTTAAATCCCCAGTCCTATTTTCAGAAAAAGAATTTATCAGAGAAAAAAAAAATCAGTACAATTACTTTTTTCTTCATTGTGTAATTTGAGATATCAAGGAAGTGAAATAATAGTTAAAGAGAAGGAATCTATCACCTATATTAATGGATGTTTCAGATCAATTTAACCTGAACCAATATATTTTCTTAATGACAAATCAATGTCAAAAATAATGACAGAACTTAAGATTCTGTGTGCTTTCCTAAAGTCTTTGCTGTTAAACTGGGTTGTACAGCCTGCCAGTCTTGCATTATTTATTGGCTGTGAATATTATTAGACCCTGTTGTGGTTTACAGTACCGAACAGATAGAAGCCAATTATTTCTTTTGCATTCTTTTAGGAGTTACACATTTGAAAAGGAAAAAAACCTAGCCTTTACATCAACAAAATAAAATTAAGAACTTCAAACAAAGCTAGAAGTGAACTGCAAATGAACATACTATGAGTTCCATTTTTTCTTATTATTACAATTTTACAGATATGTCTACATTTTATCCACATTAATTTTCTTGAGCCTACGACTAGATGCTAAGGTCAAGAATCCATTCAAATAATTCCCATTTATTATAGCTTATTTTAGAGCCAAAGAAAACTTCAAATGAATAAAAGTTTAGCATGACAGCAGAATTTATAGGCAAGAACTCGCATGCACTTAGCACTGTACAAACAAGCAAAGAAAAGTTTTCCTCCTTATGAAGGCTTTTAAATTTCAGGATGACAGGGGGGTATTGTGGATAAGAGCGCAGAAGGTAACAGGATGATCATTACAATTTATCTCAGAATGTCGTTTTCAGAGGTGGTTACAGAATTATCTTTAATGCCAAAACATGCCTGTACCTTGCAAACCCAATGTCTTTTTAAGTGCTGGGTAAAGATAAAAACATTGAGGTGTGGGTTTGGGTGGTTTTTTTTTTTTTAATTAAGGGTGGAGGGAGAGTTGCAAGGAGCAGTTTGTCCATCCACAAGGGGCTCTGCTAGGGTTACTAAGCTAATTTACCTTGTGACCTGAGCTAGACTTTTGAACTCATTCCTTCAAAGGTGAAGAACTAGGGTATTAAGCTTGATTCATTTAAGAGTGCCCTACCGACATAACGAATGTTTTTAATAAGATCTACAACTCTACTGGGAAAACAGTGTAAGAGAGGCCCAAACACTCCTTTAATGTTTAAAACTTGATTAAATATTTACAGTAGTATAAGACTGAAAAAATCAGAAAGCTCATCCCTGACTTGATTGCATCAAATCATGTTTACGGTAGCTTATGTAAAGTAACAGTTTTTAGCTTTTGTATTAGTTTCTAATAATGGTGAACTCAGATATACAAAATCTTGTAATCTTTATCATGTGTCTATGAAAGATTCCACCTATTTGTCAAGGAAAAATCAGGACTAGATATACTTATTAAGCTTACTAAAAACACTTTTCATTTTAAAGAATTCGACACTTGAGAGATAATAATTCCTCGTGCCCATGACCCTCCCTCCCCCCAATACCTTCTCCTTGTATTTCTTCTGGCATATGAAGGTTTATTTTGGACATTTACTTATCAATCAGAAATTTTCACTTTTGCTTTACATTTACAGACTTTTTTTATTGTCCTTCAGAATAATGAATATAAGCCCCTTAGACAGAAATTTTTGCTTTTCTCAGCTGCCTCCTTATAAATAGTCCATACAATACATGCAGAGCTTTGAAATTACCTCAAGTTCCAAATGAGCATTCAGGTGCTCACTCCTTAACAGCATGGCCTTAAGAAGAAAATTTTTCTGCAGAAGTCCATGGACCCAAGAACAGAATTTTGGTTCTAGAAGAATTCCTATAATACAAAAAGTAGACTGAACAGTTAAAAGTCCTAGCCAAGAACAGAGGTCGAATGAGTTCATCATAGTTGAAAGAGTTTATAATTTCACTGTAGAAAACAGAAGATAGTGAAAGAGTCAGAGAGGAAGTTATTTGACCAAAGTCAGAGCATAATCCAGTGTCATTCTCCACAGATGAAGTAACTATCCAAATATCTTAACAAATGTTAGACATCTAGCAAAGCTGTTGAAGCTACAAAAGCCTTAAAAACCCCAACTGTCTCAGGAATGAATGAGTGTACTGAAATAAATACCACAGTTAGGTCTTTACAAATGAATTCACAGTACACGTAACAAAAATAATTTGAAGGGAAATCACTGTCCTTATAACAATTTGATTCCATTTTTGTCAACAATATCTGGCATCCCTGTAGAGTTTGGTCTTCAAAATGACTGCCTACAGGCACTTTTAAGAAGGTAATTGTTACCTTGAAGCAATTTGGAAATCTGCATATTCCCAAGTAGTGATACAGTCATGCATGCCCAAAGCTCTATCTCACCATTGACACACTAGAGCAAGGACTCAAGAAATCCTGAGAACACGTAAACCAGAGATCTCACATCTTGCATGCTGCAAGGTATTCCTCAAGGGAAAGACAGAGAAGCTGCTGCTTCCATCACCACCCAAATCAGCTGCTGTAAAACCACAAATGTTCTCCTGTAGCCAGCCATAAGTAGATGGAAGCCAGTATGCTTCCATATAATACAAATCAGCCCAACTAGTTATTCCAGCCAGTGGTAGTCAAGGATGAGTCACAGAAATATAATTTATTTCTCAATTTTATGCTTTCCAAATCCAAAAGCAAGAAATGTGATCGACTAACCAGAGCAAACCTCCAAGACTATGAAATCAAGGCTCCTAATCTAAGGCAAGGTGTCATTTTGTGCAAGTTGCTAACTTCCTTGTGCCTCAAGCTTCCCAGATGTACAGTTTGGCAAAAATACATTTTCAATGAAAAACAGATGCGCTTTCAAACGCATGAGCTCTCAAGGATAAATAAATACCTTATATTTTACTATTGAAAAGATTTCTACATCTCCTTTAAAGAAATAATGACACTATTTTGGTTTCACTTTAGAATTTGGGTATGAGTAGGAATTCCTTTAAAGAAGCTTATCATTGCTAGCCACCTTTCATTCATTCATATAAATACGCGTATATATGGCAGTGCAAGGCAAGCAAACTGCTTTTCATGGATTACACTACTTTGCTGTAGTTTTCAGCTTTATGTACTTGGTTACAAATTACCATCTGTACCATGTATGTTAATAGCTAGATGATAGTATTCATACATAGAGTCAACCACATTCCATCTGCTGTGCAGTTAGGCCTCACATAACTCAGTCCCACCTTTAGACAAAACAACTGCTGTTGACTCAGACTGACAATGAAATTAAATGATTGATGTCACGGGCAGCTACCATCTAACATTCAACCAAATGTGCACTTACCATTTAGGCATCACCTGTTCCAGGCATAAAACAAAATGGGCTTTTTTCACAGTAATTATTTCTAGAGGAAAAAGTCTGACACTTCACCCAAAGCTTTGCACAGGAGTGACTTCAAGCAACCACCACAGAAAAGTTGCCCTCCAACCCTCACCCTGTTATCGGACATGCTACTTTTAATTTTGTGTTTAGTAGGTATTTCACATTTTCAGAAAAACTTGCCTCCTTTGCAATAACAACATTAAAATATTCAGAGTATTACCTGAAAAGGATTTAAATTTATCCGAGTATGATAAATTCCCATTTGTAAACAATGCAGATTCCAAAGTGTATTTTTTTATAATTATGAGAGATCTGATATTGATACACACCAACTAGCACTCAACTCCTGGAATTAAATAAAGTCCCTCTAAGGTTTCAACGCATTCTTGGAAAGCAATCAAAGGCCTCTTTTTCTATAAGTTTGTTATTTATAGAAAAGCATTTGATTGTTGCATTGAAGTGTGCACTCTATGTGTAAAAAGGTGTTTATGGGTTTTAGTACAGTATAGTTAATACCCAAGCAATACCTAGCCCTTTTATAATAAAGAACCCTTACTGAGAGGATATATATTGTACTTTTCATCAAGTGTACAGCGTACAATTACAGTTGCTGGTGGTCTATAAGGTAAACCCCAGTAGAGTCAGCATATAACATCGATTTGTTGTTCCACATACAACAATTAAGAACAGTTACATTTTTGCACTCAACCAAAAAACTAAAATTTGAGAAAAATATTCACACTTTATTTCAAAGCAAACTATGAAAGTTTGCAGAATAATTTAAAATTACAGCTATACTTCTTAGGGTTTAATATATTCTTTCTGCTAGTTATGGACTGATAATTTCATATTTTCCCACAGAGAAAAAAAACGTGTAAAGAACACACAAACCAGATATTCATTCACACAAAAGATAATCACATTAAGTATAAATATGATAAACACAGACCTAGAAAAACTATCCACAGCATAACGTTATGCATGCACTGGGCTGTGCAGTTGGGCTTGTTGTTTCAAAACACAAGTCACATAAGAAAACTAAAACCTCTCCCATCACAATGAAATCCTAAGAAAGCATTACCTGTTCCCAAATATCCAGAATCCAAAATTCGATATCAATTCTCAGTTTCCTTTACATGAATTTAAGTAGTTATCCAATCATGTAACATTTAAAGACTCATGTTACATTTAAGGTTAGAAGGTAAATTAAAACACAAACTTTCACAGCTTGATTTCAACACCAAAGCATGATTTAAGCGTGTGTACCTTTTTCTCAGATTTGGGTAGGGTTTTTTTGTTCATTTGTTTGGGTTGGATTTTCCCCACTCATTAAAACACTCATAACCATAACTAGATAACTGAGCTGTCCACCAATGTAATAATAAAAAAATTTCCAATATTTCCAATATGAACTACATCTTGTATAAATTGTTATTGCAAAGTTTACGTTCAAATATTAGACAACTTTCACTTCACAGATTTCAATTCTGTCCCTCATACTATAGTCAAAATTAGAAAAAGAAAAAAACAACAACCCCAAAACCAAAACAAAACCAAAAAAAAACCCAACTTAAGCACATTAAATGTGTCAGATGGATAGTCCTTCTCCAACCTCCCAGAGTAAGTAGTTCTGTGGCAGAGGTTATGTCAGTGCTTATTCCAAACTCACAAACATTCCTGACATGTATGGTAAACTACATAAGGTGCCTACTGTGTGATTGAACAATCCGGATGCAATTTTGGTCCAAAAAAAAACCATTGACACGCCCATAAAACACAGTGCCTTTGGAATCGTTTTATTGTTAAGATTTAGTAACACATATTTAAGCATTTTCCTTAAATCAGGCCTTCCACAAAAGATTTAAATAAAACCAAAATAGTTCAGACAAAGAAGTTACAAGTACAATGCTGGGTATTGCTCCTTCTGAAAGGCATTTCAGTGCATTCAGAATTAACTCACTGAAACAACTTGAGATCAGGAATAACAGAAGTTCCATAGACTCTGTTTTCTTTAGTCTAGATTGGCAAAATTTTTACTTACCATTCTTTAATCATAATCTAACAAAATAATATCCATACTTATAGATTTTTAGGTATACTGGAAGAAGTGCAACATTTTTATATATATATATAAACTTTTCTTACTGTAAAATAATCAAACTAAACAAGTGTAATGTACAGTAAGAAAATATCTAGATGGACAGAGTAGTAGATTAAATGAAAATGCAAGTACAAACAGCCTTACACAATCCAACAATTTAGTCAAAGTTAGATGCAGATTTAACAACTAATTACAAGAAAGAACTGTGAAGAATGTTATAAAGTCAAGTGTTTGCAAAGAAATATGGTTTGCTAGAAAAACAAGGTGGTAGTTAATTTGGATGTGGTGGTTTTTGGTGGGTTTTTTTTGTTTTGTTTTGTTAGCACATGACAGAGAAAACTAAGACAGCAAATTATTTTTAAAAAACCTAATTTTTAAACAAAATAAATCAGGCTGAAAACAGCCATTGTATATAGTCCAAAATTTTGCAAAGTTGATCCAGAACACATCTTTCTGAAACATCAGACTAGACCAATTGTTACTTTAGATTACACACAACTTCTGATGCTTTCAATAGATGCTGACTACTGTGATCACCAACTTGCTCAGTACTTCATTAACATTAAATATACAAGCAGTTAAGCAGATGGTTTAAGTGTCTTACTCGATCAGAGACAGAATTTCCAGCACGATAAGAGTGCCACACACCACACCCTCAAGTAGGAAATTTTTTTCATATTTAGAGAACTTAACCGATCACCTTCTGGAAAGTTGTAGTCATTTAAAATGCTCTACCATGATAACCCTAAAACTAGGGTAAATTTAAGATTCAGTGACTTTTTTTTTTTTTTTACCCCCCGAGCAAAAATAAAATAAGTTACAGTATGACTCTACACACTATATTTTGAAAGCAGGAGAGCATCTCCCCGTTGTTTTAACATGAAATGCAGTAGTGAGGCATAGATACCTTTTCTTGTGTTCCACTGCTGATCTCAAAATTTGCTTAGAACCATTAAATATCTTAATAGGTCTCCAAAATGATAAGATAAAGTATTATATTAATAGAGCTTTCCATAAAAATACAGGTGAATGCTGTTATCTTAATGACTGGATAGATTATTTGGTTGAATTTGATTTCATAACACCAACTCTTCTCCTCTTTTCTCTTTTTCTGCAAGACCAGCCTTCACTCAGATTAATAAACAACGACCCTCCTCATTCCAACATTTTGTGAGCTTTTAGGAAATCTATGCATTCAATGAGTGGAAGTTGTGAAGAATGGTAAGGTGCATGCACACATATGCAATTTGCACCAAATTAGTTTTGTGAACTAGCCACATTCTTTAACATATTTCTACTCCCTAGTGATGGAAATGAGCTTTCAGTCTAATACACTGTTTATTTCAAGATAAATTTCTGCTAAGCATTTAATCAGATCAAGCACTGTCAGGTTTAAGAAGTCCCTACAACCTGGTAAATACAAAATATGGTCAAATAAATATTTTAAACTTGACCACAGTTATCATGTAGAATTTAATTCAGTCATAAAAGAAAATCTCTTTACACAGATGATTAATGATTATGCTATACTACACGCAAAATCAGCTTTGTTTAGGACAGATAACAGATTACCTTTACAAAAAAAGCTTGCTAGTAGTTAAACATTTTTCTTGTAGAGAAACTCAGAATAAACGGATGAAGTGAAATCTGATAGAGTATGCATAATCCAACATGCTGATATTGTATACAACTTAAGCCATGTGTTTGTACAGGAGAATATATTAAACCCCATCTGTTTTAACAGTTTTTAATGTTATAAATTAGGAAAACATCAAAAATGTCAGGAGACAGCAAACGCTTATTTGTTGTCTTTCAGCTCTATATTTATTAGACAAGTTTGTTATCAAACTATTCCTCCAAACATGAAAAGAACAGCAGGCCTTCTGGAAAACCAGATGGCTGCTGTGGTTTCGAAACATGTTCTGGAAGGGTTATATAGTTTACATTTTTTTCTTTTTCATAAAGGCTTGTGTGGGATGTGGCATGGTTTTCAGACACAAAAGTCCTGAAAAAAAAAAAAAAGAATAAAACCCAACACCAAACCATAGGGTATGGGGGTGGGAGAGTCAGTGACTACTTGAGAATACAAAAAGAAAGTAAGATTATCCATATCACTGAATCTAAGAGACCTCATACGAAAAGAAATATTTCAGCTACAAAGGAAAAAAGTTACCACTATAAAGAAAAAAAAATGCTTTCAGACTACAGTCTTAGGCATTTTGTTGCCTTTCTTTGAAACAGAAGGGGGGCCTAGACACTGAAATTAAATAGAACAGAAAGAATAGAGAAACATCAGAAGAAATATGTCTGAAGGGATGAATTACATGCATGTCAAGAGGAAAAAAGAAAGAGGTCAGTCTATCAAACTGAGAACATAATCATATTCCAAAAGGAAAAATGTTTAATAACATTTGGCTAGTCACTAAATCAATGCACAGTAGGAGGAAAGGCCAAATATAAAAAGGGCTCAAGGCCCAACAATGGGAATAATTACTAGAAAAAGAAGCCATGGCTACCTAAGTATTTTTGTACTTTCTCTGTTTGCCATGACATTTTCTATCATGATCTTTTGTTTTGGAGCACCAAAAAAAAAAAAAAAAAAAATATTCCTAGGACACTGTTTTCAGACAGAAAGAGAGGCAACTGAGAATTTGGATAGCCACCCTTCCTGACCTAGCAAAGGGACATGCAAGCCAGGTGCCAGTGTTGTTTTATAACCAGAAGCCTCTCTGGTTCTGCCACCCTCCCCACCACCCAAAACCTGTTGCCAGTCCTGTGATATACCCCTGCTAACACAGCCTGCTGCTAAGCTGCACAGAACCCAGCTGACCCCAACATGAATTTATTACAAGTCTGACACTAGAGGTTGCCAAGATGACAGCCCAGGCACTTAGGCAGCATGTGTGGTGGAAGAACAAGAGACGGTGAACATGTATTGAAATAGGGGTCGTCCTGAGTGAACATAAGGAAAACATTGTTCCCATAAGGACATTGCCTAGAGGGGTAGTGCAGTCTGCATCCTTGGAAGTTAAGGACTCACAGGACAAAGTCCAGGGTAACCTGGCCTGATCTTTAGGTGAACTTCCTTCACACAGGAGTTTGGTCCCTTCCGACCTGGATGTTCCTATGATCACCCAGAAAACACAAGAGTTTCCAAGAACACTCATTTCTTAAGCCAGTCTATTTTTGTGACTGATCATTATAAACCACTGTCAGCGGACGGCCTATGGGACAGCAAATATGTGGATGAAGCAATACTAATTAAAATAAGCTGAAACACAGGGGGGGTTTATTATTATTATTAAATCAGAGAATGAATATTTGGCAAATATTTTGACATTATGTTTAGCTAAAGAGGTTCATGGGAGAGACAAACTGACATGCCAAGAAGCTACTCCGAGGTGAGCAACATTTAAATCCCTTTCAATCCAATTCTGTAAAAGAGACTTCTATTTTTCTAGAGAAAACCTTGAGCTTGGCTTCCACCACCTGTAAAGCACAAATCCTTTACTTCTCAAAAGGTTAGTTTTTATTTTAGTGCATATAAATCCAATGTAAAACATCTATTCACTTTTTTCCCCTGTCACAGAACACAGATAAATCTCAGCACTCCAAGCTTGCTGCCAAAGGAAGTTTTCTGAACTCTAGTTTCAAATTTTCTTTTAAAATAATAATTAAGAAAAATGTTTTTATTTCATGTCATATCATAGATATAAACAATCCCATTGTGGTTTTTAGCTAGTTTTATAGTGAGTTGCTTTAACTCACAAAAGTGATATTCCATTTTAGTAACATTTTTATCTTAGAAAAAAGCCATTTAAAAAGTACTTCTTAAAAAAAAATTCAGATTTTTTTGGTATCACATTCTACCCTTTTTCCCCCCCTTGTCCTTTGGTAAAATTAACAATTTCACTAAGATTTAGAAGCATTTTATTTCACTAAAACAAGTCTTACTAAACTTTTGTCTAGGCTGTACAAAAGAGAAATATTTCTAGTTGCACATCATACCTCTTATTTATAACACATTACGACAGAGACATGCTCCACACAAGTAAACCACACACACAGCAAGTCCAGAGCATCCAAGGGTACACACAGTGGAGAGCTAAGTGCACCCATGCCAGGATGTGCAGACAGAGGCCATCCAATTGAATGTAGCGAAAGCTACTACTTAAGCTCTGGTTTCAGATTGCTCCAGATTTGATCACTTGATGAAACACCTTAAATCCTGCTCATACAGAAGTTCCGAGTGGAGACAGAAAGGTCATGTCAGGGAGAAAACAGTGCTTTACCACTTCCAGAAAAATGTTTGGTTGGATGACCTAAGCAGTAACCTCAGTTTCCATGTGCCAGGTATTACAATTGTTTGAGACAGAAAATGTGAAGATATTCTCATACTCATGAGTTCTAATGCCTAAATTCAGGAACAATAATTTAATTGTGCTGACTAGATTCACCTGTTTGATACTAAATGTAGAAAACAAAAGTAATAGTCACATATAAGCTTAATTCACATTACTCAAAATAAGAATCAAAATAACCAAACTAATCAAATATTTGCCACATACGCATGGAAGCTGTAAAACATGTTTTCCCTTCTTTCAAGTAAATTCCAGTTTTTAGAAGGTACAAGAAAATCTAATAGCCATAGGATTAATATTTTTGGCAAACATATTTCTTGTAGAAACTGTTCAAAAATAATTCAACAAAGCCCAATTAATAGTATATAAATTAACTGAATGATTTATTATTCAAGAATCCCACTTATTTTGTTAATCCCACTTAGTAAAAAGGACAAGCTTGTGATCCTTTGTTCCCACAAATCCTTTTCCAAGGAATATCAGGTGAAATCTTACATTTTGAATGAATGCTATACAAATCTCAGTGTACACATCCCAGTAGCTTAACTAAACCAAAATTAACATGCGTGGAGAACAGCCACGGCTACAGTACATGAGTAAGAATGATTCAAACACCTGATTGTAAACTACATGTTTTCACTAACATTTTTAATCTGAGAAACCTACTTAAATCACAAATAAACAAACAAACAGTTTTAAAATGTGCTTTCTTCTCATCTCTTTTCCTTGTTTTGTAAAGCTATTACAAAAAACGTATTACTTTCCTCCAAGCTATTACTAAGTAACCCTTGAATTAGTGTTGTATTTTAGTTTCTATCACTCATCACATTTAACCGCAAATACTAGTACATTTTTTCACTCAAAAATATCTTTTATTGATACTGTGTCTGTGATAATGATGCAGGTGAATTTTATCATTCCTTTCACCCTACTAGTAATGAACAAATTCACTGCTTATTACTTTGGACTTGATCTCTAGCAAAACACTACTGGAACAAACAATTTGATTTGTCAACACCTCTACAAGGACTCCTCAATCAATGTCACAAATCCAAATTTAAACAGCAAAATACATTTGACTGCAAGACCCCAGACTGATTAGAGCTCCGAGTTCAGTGAATTGCACCAGACAGGACAGCAATCAGATTATTAACTCCACTTGAAAATACTCTCTGCTGCCTGGGATTAGCATGCATATTTTGATATAGATCGATAAGCAATCTCCTTTCTATAAGAAATGCCTGCAACATTCATTTGGCTGATCAAAGGTATATATCAGCTTGTTGTGACAGCTAGCTATTGTTTCCCTCTTTCTTTACAGGAGAGTCTCTATTAAAAAAAAATCCCTGGCTCCCTTTCACCTAATAGTGGAAGTCAACAGGGAGTCACAAAATTCCATCTCCTCAATACCCAAATACAATTAGTACAGAAAGGACTTTTGCTTTTTTTGAGGTAACTTCACTTATTTTTACTACTTCAATCTTTCCACTCCCTCTCCCTCCCCCATTCTGAAACCTTTCCTAGCCTTCCACATATTTTCATGGTATTATTCTCTACCTCATTCACAATTTAATTAGAAATAAACTGAAATTTTGGGGACTGTATTTTGCAATTTAGATAATGTTTTCCATGTCAACAATGTATTCCTGGCTTTGGATTAAAAATAAAGCAACCCTTTGAATGCTGAGGTGTTCACACAACAAAATCTATTTCCAGTTAACTCATCAAAAAAAAGAAGGCAAGATATTTTCTCCATAAGGTAACATGAACTCTTAACTGAGCTCTGGATTTTGTTGCATCTGCAAAAGAGCTGAAAAACCAAAATTTATCTGCCAAATTTTTTCAAGATAAAAGCACAGGCATTTCATCCCTCTTCTAATTACATATGAAATAACCACTATCTGAGCTTTTTATCTTTTTAATAAAAAAGACATACTTTAAAAAAGACAAGCACAAGTCGTGAAGCAAACGGTCAAAAATGAGATTTGCACATTGCTATCTCAACGCCATGCCTCAAGAACGAGTCCATCAGCGATTCAACATGCATTTTGAAGTTCTTAGGAGATGAACATGAGAAAAGAATCCCCAAACTAAAGCTCTTCTCCAGCAGACCTGTAATAGGTTGTTGGAGGAAAACAAGCCAACCCATGTTCTGTGTGGTGCTGAAGTCCTGAAGCAAGAGGATTCTCGTTTCATACCCATGTTTCAAGTAACAGATAAAAGAACCAAGCAGCTTCTCTGATGATTTTATAACTTTGTTCAGTTGTTTATAATTTAAATTGATGAGTTTCCTTACCAAATATTTTAATTAAGTAACAGTATACTGAATTCCTCTATCACAGAATTCAGTGAGCCTTTGCCCCTGCCAGTGGCTTTGCTCCTGTCCATTGTCTTAGAACAGCCTATTTTGAGTATACACTGTGCTCTGGGACTTCTGCAGAGAGCAAACACTTCTATACTTAACCTGCCCATATCTCCATGCTGATGCAGCCCCCTCACAATTGAGAGCAGCACATGAAAACTGGACCCATAGTCTGAATGACTATGTACATATAATTTCCTCTACATTTATCAGCATACATTTTAGCCTCTTACAACATCACCAATACTTTGTCTCACAACACTGCATTTGTTCTGCTCCTAAGCCTTTTCCTAGTAGAAGTGAGACATTATTTTCTAAGGTTCTATAAATAAAAGCTCCTTCACTACTGAATCTTCATGGAAAATCCTGAGCTAATCATGTTAACTCTTATAGATAACAAGCAATAAAACAAGAATGTCAACACCTTTTAACCCTGTGAGCATATACTGTTTGATGTGCAAAATAAGCTTAGGTTTCCCAACACAGTCAGAGGCAAATTCATACAGAGCAATTTCATCCATGTATGTATACCTGATGTACACAGTAATAACTAAGACAACAGAATTTATCATATTCTAATCCTTGCTAGACTTCTTCATGGCAATTTTCAAACTTTTATAATACCTGTGATAAGAAAACAGCAACAGAAACTGCTATGAATAATACCTCTTCTCTTATTATTATTTCTAATTAATCCATTCATTCAAACTAGACAATCTGAGGGCTAGAAGATACAGTAGGAACATTCAGGGTATTCTTTTCAGCTAAACATACAAATAAGAAAGCATATTTTATGTGGAACTAGCTTCATCCATTAAATAATCCATTTAATTTCCAGTTACACCTTAAAAAAAAAAAAATCACATAGTACCAATGAAATGAAAGATAAAGAGTTCTTTCCAGCACCATGACTAAAACTGCATATCATAATGCATAGCATAGCAGGGGTTTTTGTTGTTGTTGACTTTTTCCTTTGTATTTTAAATTTCAAATAGTTTTTTGAACAGTACGTAGGGGAAGGAGGGGAAAAGAATCTTACAAATACCCAGCAGCAAGTCTTAATTATTTTCCAAGGTGATTTTATTTTCCAAAAATAATCCTTTTCTTATGCAAGATCAACATCCATCTCTCTTGGCATCTTACATCAGTATATCAAAGAAAAAATTCTACACTGATATTATCTGGAAAGCCTATACATCTCTTTATGACATAAAAGATTAAATTTCAAATGATTATCCAGATTATTGAGTCACTAAGAGGATCAATGGATTTAATAATATTCTTAATGCAGAACAAGATAATTGCTTATTCGTGCTGAAACTAGGGGGAAGAAAAGGTACTGCTTCATCACCTTTCACAAACCCAGGAAGTTAAAATTGATACCAAAGTTGTTTTCCTTTAATGGCTCTTCAGCAACGAGCAATCTAAATCTAGTTAGCCGCAGATAGCAGCTTCATATTTGATTAAGATACCTTAGATAGAAAACAAAGTATTTCAAGATACAGGTTCTAAATCTTTAAGCTTCTTAACTGCTCATGATTTCTTTAATATAGTAAGTCAAACTCAGTAATACATTGACTGATTTTTGTTGTGAAATTCTATAGAGTATTGTTGTGCAAGAAAGAGAAGTGGGTCATCTGATAAAAAGATCTTTTTCTAGCTATTAACAGTGATAAAAATAAATTTTAAAAGCATCGTTTAAGTACCAACTTGGTTAGTTGACTATCTCTTCAAAGAAGAAACCTCAAAATGTTTATAAAAGGGATCATAAAGGTATATAATAAATGTTTAGTATATTCTACCTAATCTAATAATCTGTTAGGTCTTCTTAACTAAAGCTTAATATCATTGACTCAAAAAGTTTATAAAACCCTTACAGAAGAATTTTGTTGCTAGACAATATGATTAACTAGAATGAGAAATTAAAATAGAAAATGTTTATATAGTTCTTTCTAGAAACATTTGCTGCTTTTTACCTGGCAAAAATATGTATTTGATAGGAACAAGTACCTTCAATATACTGATGCAAATAATTTACGTCTATTTCCTATTACCCTTTCCATGGGCAAGGTGTCCCTGCCCATGGCGGGGGGGTTGGAACTAGATGATCTTTAAGGTCCCTTCCAACCCAAACCATTCTATGATTCTATGATTCTACCATGTTATACATAAAACAACATCTCAGCCCAACTGATAATGCACATTGAAATCAATCCACAGTGGTAGAACAGCTCTTTTTACCAAAGAAACTCACTGTTGGCTTCCTTCCCAAAAGCAAAGAGAGTTTTCTGACAAGAAGCATACATTTGTGTTCCCAAACAGGAAGAGATGAAGCCAGCATCCCTCCCATTTCATCAGTCATTTCCCTCAATTATAACAGAATAATTTGAGTAGTAGGTTAATTCAGTCTTGCATACCTCGAACCAGTTACGGCAGCCTATGAAGAAAGGTCTTTAGAGCCACAACCGAACCCAAGTAGCAAAAATACAAATAAGAAATGGTAATTTACACTTTGAAGTACCTTAGACTGTATATTACTCTACTAAATCTGAACTCATTGATATTTTTCATCTTTGACAAGATTAGGCCTTAACATAGAATATTCATTCTGAATGAAATTAATCTTCATTAATCACAACGGCTGTATCATTGACACAATGCCTAGATGAATTCAATCAGACATTTTATTTTTCCATTCCACATTAGTAATGTACTTGCTTCTAATTAAGAAATTATTTGTGTTAGCTATGATTTTGGATGAAGTCTGTTGCTTGATTACAGCATAGGATATTATTAGGAGACACAAGATCTTAGCTTGGGTAAGAAGAGAAAAAAGATGCATTTGAAAATAGTATTATGCATACCAGAATTTCTAGGGGCTTGTTTTTAAGGGTTTGTCAGATGTCCTGCTTCAAAACATGACAATACACCTAGTTTGGATCGAGTTATTGTGTTTGCGTGGCAAGGTGTCAGTATCTGGGGGGGATACAGGGGTGACTTCAGTGAGAAGCTGCTAGTAGCCTCCCCTCTGTCAGACAGAGCCAAGACCAGATGGCTCCAAGAAGGACCTCCTGGTGGCCAAGACAGAGCCCACCAGTGACAGTGGTAGCACCTCTGGAGATAACATATGTAAGAAGGGGAAAATAAAACCTGCACAATTGCAGTGGGAGAGAGGAGTGAGAATATGCAAGAGAAACAACTCTACATACCCCCAGGTGAGTGAGAAGGCGGGGGAGGAGGTGCTTTAGTCATGGGAGCAGAGATTCCTCGGCAGCCTACGGTAAAGGCCACGGTGAGGCTGGCTGAACCCCTGCAGCCATGGAGGTAACAGTGGAGCAAAACCCTGACGGCAGCCCGAGGATGACCTCATGCTGAAGCAGGGCGATGCCCAAAGGCAGCTGGGACCCCACAGGCAGCCTGTGCTGGAGCAGGCTCCTGGCAGGACCTGAGGACCCATGAAGAGACCAGTCTATGTCAGAGCAGGTTTGCTGGTAGGACTTGTGACTGTGGAGAGGATTCACACTGGAGCAGGCTGCTCCTGAAGGACTGCACCTTGTGGAAGGGAGCCACACTGGAGCAGTTCATGAAGAAGGGAAGGACTCATTTTGGAGAAGTTAATGGAGGATTAACCCATCAGATTTTCATTATACATTTTTCTCACCTGTCCAGCTGAGGAAGGAGAATAATAGAGAGGCTTTGGTGGGCACCTGGTCTCCAGCTTGGGTCAACCCAACACAATTGAGATATTTTTTAAAAATCTAGGTTCCTTGATATTAAAAATGAAGAAAAATTGTCTCAAGCATCCAGTGGAGTATCTTCAACAGGGGCTATTATTAATCTCTTACTTGTAACAGCTCTAATCATGCCATTCCATGGCATATATCGATATTCCATCAATATCTTCATCTCTGATCTTTTCTCTTACTTCTCAGTAAGATAAAATCATAGTAGTATCAAATCATTCAACTGCATTGAACATCAAATGCAGTACTGCATTTTATGTGATTCTTTATGACACCAAACAGTACTTTACCCCAGTGCACAGAAACAATAAAGCTATACTGTAAACAGTTGTGTACCTGTCTACAGCAGCTTATAGCAGTATGCTCTAGCTCCATCTAACTAACTTTCAAGGTAAGTGACAGAATCACAGAATGGCTGATGTCAGAGGGGGCCTCTGCATGTTCTTGGGTCCAACGCCCCTGCTCAAGCAGGACCGTGCCGAGCTGGCTGCACAGGACTGTATCTAAGCAGCTTTTGAATATCTGCAGGGAAGGAGACTCCACAGTCTCCAGTATATGTCTTGTCCTGGGAAAGCTATAGAAACCATACGCTAAAATTAGAATTTAGACACAAAAAGCCCAATACAAGTTTAAATAGAATTTAATTCATCATATTAGGTATGGCCATCAGCAATATATTAGATAGCATCGTTCATGCAGGGTCTAAAAAAGCATGACCTTCAATGCATAAAGACCTGTTTCCTGGTTTAGTTTTGCCTGGAGATAACCTAGCCAAACAGTTAGGAATAGTGATAAGTGTTGTTACTTGTATCACACAGTAGCTGACATTTATTCATCTGACACAAATAACAAAAAGCTTGAAAACCTTAAGAGGGTTATGCACTCTCATAGAAAGCCTACTACACACATTTTGCAGTCTTCCCCTACCCAGTTTAGGCTGTACTCCACTTCAACTGCTGTCCACCTTGAAAAGAAGCAATTTAAGCAGGTGCAACTGTTAAGATATGCTACACCACTTAAAAGAGAAACTAGTCCCTTTTCCATTTACAGCTCTTCGTTAAATTTATGTTTCAGCTTGCAGGTTAAGTGGAAGCTTGTGCTAAAACATTAGAATTTCCCATTTACTTGTAAGGACTGAGAAAAGAACATATTTAAGAATATTTAAACAACAATGTTTCCAGCAATCATTTCACAATCTTTAAAAAAGTGAATGGAACCTTAACTATTGACTAGTTACTGATGTCTGTATGAAGAAATATGTTAAAAATCAGATTTCTTTTAGCAATATAGAATTGCTGTCTTTCAGTATTTCTTCACCTGTCTAATGCAGGATATAGACAGCAAGGAATGCTAAATCAAACACAAATGTGTATGTATGACCAGATGCATAGTTTTCCCATAAGCACCTCTTAAAAAGGGAAGCAACTACTTTTCCAAGCAGAGGAGAAAAAGCCATAACATAGAAGTCAGAAAAAAAACTCAAAAAAACAAAGAAGAAAAATCCCAAACCCCATAGCTAACTCTCCTCACACAGTCAATGCAACAAGAATTCTCCAGAGGCTGCTCAGCTAAACCGAAAGTCTGTCCTGTAATAAATGCATGAACACAGCTGAACGCAAAACGTCAGAGCTGCACTGACACTGATCTGGGCTTGATCTTTTGACTTATACAAGAGTAAACCAAAATGAATTAAATGGAATGAAACAGAAGTTCCTGAGTTTTAAACTAGTCTCAGTACTCTGAAAAACAAATATTGATGGAATTATTCCACTGGTGAGACAGAAGCATTCAACAATTTCAGTGATATTGTGTTTGAACAAAAGATTATGGATGTAAGGATCAGGATACTATTTTTTTAAATAAAGGTATATTTAGACTGTCATTCTGAACAACCTGGATACGTTGAACAGAAAACACGACAGCAAGATTAAATAACAGTAATAATGTGGCATACAAATATGTGGAGGTGCTACATTTGTGTTTAAGAGACCAGAAAACATAGTGTCTTTTTTTTATACTCAGGGCATTATAAGCATTGAAGCAATCCCGCCCCAGGGGTCTTCTGGGTGGGAAACAAAAAAAAAAAAACAAACCACAAAAACAAAACACCACACAAACAAAAACACTAAACAAAAATCAACAGAAGGAGGAAAGGAGACACCAGCTTTTATACAATCACTGCTGAACTGTAGTATGTGAGAGAAAAAAGAAATTTAATCTGCACAGGATTTACTCCTTATCATAGTGCATCTTCAGAAAAAGATTTAATTACTTAAGCTTGGATATATTTGTCAGTATATGCCATGTTACTATATTGGGATTAATGCTCTGAAGCATCTTCCTTTGTCACCTGAGATTTTCCCTGAATGTGCCTCATGTATAAGTAAATACCATGTTTAGCAATGAGTCTTATGTAAGAGTCCTTCTGCTTCTGTTTCCACAGAGCTTACGTTAAAGAGAAGTGACTGATTTAAGTGACATTGGTAGGCCCTTTGAGTATAATTCTCCTTATTATCTTATCAGTGGTCAAGTCACGTAAGTCTGAATCTTATCTAAGGATTACATCTAAAAAGGATCATGATTAAAAAGATAATATCTAATAATCTATCACAAATTGTTTACTGTATTCATGCTATTTGTTACCTAACATACACTTAAAAGCCACACCCTTGAAATAGATTTATGTACTTTTGACTGCATTCTTATATAAACAGTATTACAGAATCCAAATCAAGTTCCCTTCAAGAATATAAGAAAAAGTAACAGCAAACTGAAAGGCAAAAGGACAAAAAAAGTCTGAATACGAAAGAGTCATAATAATCCAGAATGGAATGAGGCACAGTATCTGTGTACAGGGACAGAGAAGCAAGAGTGCATTCTTCCCAGTATCAAAGAATTTCTTCAAGGAATAAAAGTTAAGAGTAGGTCATACAAAGTTTTCCTGTTGTTCTGCAAAATTCTCAGTTCAGAGTAGCATTGAAGAATTGTCCAGGAGTGCAAACAAATATCTGTATTTCTATAACACTTGAATGTCTGTATTATCTATGAATTATTTTAACTTTATCAAACACCTGTTTTCTTCAGTCTGTTAGGAATCTACTGTATCCCCACAGACAGCACACTGCACCCCTGCAGAGCCCTAGCAATTTCTTTAGGGATTCTGCCTGGGCCCAGGGGGCCAACAATGCAAACCATATGTGCAGAGCAATCTGAGCAATTAATATATAAACTAGATCCCTTATGTATATTCTGAACTCCAGACTACCATGAGTTACTTGCAGACTACACTGAAGTAAACTTCATTTCTTAAACACTTGCAAAATTACAAGCAGTACAGTTACAGCCCCAGGTTTCTGTGGACTGCCTTGGTGAAACACATACCCATCAATTTTCTAGCATCCTGTAACAAAAACAGACATTATGTATAGAAAGCAAAAACATCCAGTTACAATCCCACCAAGAGCTGAGGTCTTATGAAATACTCCGCATCTTTGCTGTGTTCAACCTTATGTTCAACTCTGGTAGCAATCGAAACCAACATTTAGATCCTGTCTGTCTTTTACCCAGGCAAGGAAAAACTAAACCAAAAATATATTACGTTATTCAGCCACAGACTCCTTTTTAAGACATTCACTTTCCTCTTCATTTCAGTGGCAAAGATACTGTTGTCTTATCACAGAAGACCTCCATGCACTATAGAGAGACACTAGTGTGCATGCTTCATATGCTTCTCAAAACTGTTGACATTCAGTTTGTACTTGGACATATGTAAAAAAAAAAAAGACGACACAGTGGTACCACAGACTTGACTACACACCACACTAAGGGAGTACAAAGCGTAGTTCTGATGGAATTCACATCTGATGGCTTCAGAGTCATCTTCCCATTCCATGCCGAACTCCCATTAATAAGGCTCATTTTCTCATCTTTGGAAGGGCAAGCAGATTTGGGTTTCATTTACAGCAAGAGCAAATGGGCACATTAATTCTGAAGTGGCCCTTGGCCATCTAACTGCCACTTCGTCTAGTTATGTGGTACTAAAACTTTTCCTGGTATGCAAACCTCGTTTATCTTTCCTTTACCACAAAGTATTCATAAACTAAAACCAAAATGCCTTCCAACACCATCCAGCTTGTAAAATAACTCCCTGTAAAGAACAAATCTAACAGTAAACTGGCCAGTGGCTTTCCAGCTTTAAATGGCTAATAGACAGCCAGCTGTTTGCCATGCCATTAAAGTTCTCTGATAAACTCCTTACGGCAGGTGGGAGTTAGAATGCCATTTAATAACTGCCAAATGAATCATTTATGAGCAACTCTTACTTTAACTGGAATGCTTTACTTTATAATGCAAATATTCAAAGGCACTTCAGACTAGAGTTACAAATTATAAATAAATATTTTAGAACAAATTATTAAGAATATGTTGTGGTCTTCATCTTTACTGAAGTTAAGCACTGTTCCCTCAGTGACAGTGTTTCTATATCATACAGTCAACAGCTCATTTCAAGGTGGCATAGTACAACCCACAATTTACAGAAAACAGTCTTCCAATATAGAAGAACACAAACTGTGTTAGGTAGACCACAGAAAGTATTTTAAAAGCAAAATAACAAAAGACAACCAACATTCAAGAATCCTCTTTCTCTGGAAAGTTTTAATACAACATTACATTTTGGCATTCAATATATTCCTATGTCTTATCTCCTGTAAAGTTGTTAGCTCACAGGCCAATGAAGTTGTTTTACTACTAAAATATCTCACCAATGAGCACCCATCGGCTTCCTATAATCAGTTCACTTTAACCTAAGCATATTAAAGAATCAGTATTAAGACGAGTGAAGAAGTGTCATCCTGCATCTCAGGCTACAAGAGTCAGCTGAAATAGGTGTTTTACTCATGTTAGCTTATAATGGGAAGAAAGAGCTTACTAGCAGAAAGAAAGGGCAAAGAACTATTAAAGGGTAAAAGAACATCTATGTATATATTAAGGTCTCAGAGGTAGGAGTGCTCAAAATAATTATAGTACTACTCCAGTAAATGAGCATACTTTTAAATATAGTCCTGATTCACAGATACCACCCACTTAATTGCTTCTTTCATAAATTCTGCACAATTCATACATCATAAGAAAACATCAAAAAAGGTTTCTCATAACAGCATTAAAATGGAATGTTATGTTGTAATGACTCACCTGCTAAAGGTAAAGCCTCCCACTACTTGTAACTACAGCCAGATTCATCATCTGTTTTGCAGGCAGATTAAATTTCTGAGAGCACAAGCAAAACATGAATGCATGAAAAGTTATGCAGTGCTGTCTTATATTACTACTGTTAGATAAAAATCTCCTTGGTGAATGTTAGGAATGGGGCACACAGTTTCTCAAGATCTGAATATGATGACTTCCCTTCATCTAATTTCTCTAGCAAATTAGAAGTCACAGAAGGTAACTAATGTAATGAAGATTATCTTTCTTACACTTTCAGTGTGAAAATTAGGTGTAAGTTAAACTGAATCCAGGAACAGAAGAAGGTAAACAAAAACAAAAACCCACAACTTTTCAAGAAACAGAAGTGTCATGAAGAGCAATGACAAAGTTATCCTCAAGGACAGATACTAAAGAAACACTAGACTTGCTTCTGTCATATAGCAGCTAGAGAGATCACTCTGAGGGAATTTACTGAAGCTATAGTTAGTTATTAAGCTACAGTTTGAGGTCAGGCCTCAGAGTTGAGGAATATTTACCCATCCGCACTTCAAACACAAAGAGAATCCTAATGCTAATAAGTTTATGCACATACTTTTGTTTCACTGAAGGACAAGCAGGTAACTCAAAATCACTGATCCTATACAGGCTGAAGAGAAAAATTTTTTGTGTTTTTGTTTTTTTTTTGTTTCCACACAAACAAATCAGTTACTACATACAAACTGCCACCCACAAACCTACTGATCCTTTCTACAACAGTTACCAGCAGAAAGAATTCAATGAGGACTATTTCTTGAAAAGTGTAAAATTATATATTTTCATAAATTCCAGTGAACTTCAGAATCAATCTCATTCCATCAGCACTCCTGGAGGAGGGAGGTTTTTTTCCTTTTATAAATCTGTATTTGCCTTTTAAGTCCTTGTAAAGATTTGGCATCCACAGCCATCCTGTAATAACGAAGTCCAGAGTTGCATTTCACATTGTCAGGAGGGTTGAGACTCTCTAATAATGCAGAGAATTAGCAGTGCTTCATTTGTCTAAGACACCAAGTAGTTGATTAATAAGATCTGGAGTATTTTGCCACCATGCCCTTTCAGATCTGCTCACCTGGGGCAATAAGATCCAGCTTGCTGTTTGACAAGCAAATATAACATAAATATAACACAGTTATAGGTATAATGAACCCAGTTTTAAATGAATATTAATAAGATTTAATGAAAAAAAAAATAGTTCAGAGCATTAACAAAATCTCACTGTTGCCTGACAATTCCAGAAGCTAACTTGATATTCGTCTCTTGTTAGAGTATGGACTGTGACAACATCATATGCTTTGACATGAATGACATGAAAGACTAAGGATCTTAATAACTACGGTAATTGGGGCTGTCTGTGTATCCTAAAAAAATGTAAGGTTGCTCTGAAATGCTGTAAAGTTTTCTAATATGGCAGGGATTTAACAGACTTTTGCAAGGACAATCTTTTGAAACAAGATGTAAAACTAAAACTAAAAGTATGATTTTTCCATAACTAAGGACCATAATTTCTTTTCTTTTTCACATGCATATGAAAATAGTAGTTATAAAAATTTCCTAAAGCTGTTATACAATCTAAGCAATATTACTTAAAAGTATATAAAGTCATCATGTTAACAAATATTATTTAAGTACCTGAGTTTAAAAGTTGACATATAGATAACTCCATTTGATATGTATAATTCACATGTGTAGGCTAAGAAAATGTCACTATTCAGCAGAAGCATGACTTCACTGAGCCATAAAGAAGTGCTCCACTTAAACCTGGTGCCGTATGTGACAGAACTGAAAAGCATATCTTCGAAGAAAAACAGCGACTGAATTTGCAGACATGGCACTATCTAATCCTGGTTTTGCAGAGCTGCTGACCTAATACTCCACCTGAATTAATGAGGACTGTGCCTATGTAAATCAAGACTGTGTTGTCCTCTCCAGTACAATGCAGCAATTTCAGTTTCAAGGAACAAGCCAACAACTGGACATTCCTAAGAGGCAGACCCTGATCACGTTTCTGGAAATGTGATCTTACTCTGATCCTTGAATAGGAATTAAATTGCTAAGAGATATCTTTTAAATATTGCTTTCACCCTTTAGTTTATTTGAATAAAACCACATTTTATGTCCACGGTTTCTAGTCAGTCTTATTTCTGGCCAGTAGACCTCTTAGCTGAAATTATGCTCCCAATAACAACCTTTAAAATCAACAGCATTCTGGCTAATATAGCTATAGACAGCTTCCTTACTGAACCTTATGAGAAATGGATAGGGATGAGGAGGTGAAGAGACAAAAGAAACATTCAATGGAATATCTTAAAAGGATGGATATTTTACTATAAGCTTTCCAATAGCATGAAACTTAGAATAACGCTAATTCGTTTCAATGCTAAACTGGGGGAAGATTTCCTCTCAACCTGAATTTCCAGACATGCTCAGAAAATATCTAGAAAACATTGTGAAACAAATTATTAATTTGCCACCATTCCATGCTCTGTAGGCAACTGTAACCGAGAATTAATTAACTTCTGTTAGATTAAAAAAACCCACAGAGTTCAACTTGGTTGCAATGCATGGGCTTCTGGAAAATATTTTAAGATATTCAGAAATATAATCCTTGCTGGTCTCTATCATCATATCATCTCATTTGCAATCTTACTCCCCTACATTGCCTTAAGATGTTGCAGCCTCCAGTATCTTGCCCATAAACAGGGAGCCATGCACACATCTGTAATTCTGTATGTAGGCAAGCAACCAAGGAAGCTTTAAGAATGGACAGATTTTTTTCCCCACCCCGCCTTTAAAATTCTTTTTCTTATAGAAGCTACTGACTGGGATAGGACCAACCTGATCAGCTTTTATTACAGTATTTGACAGTATTTCTCCATCACTTATAGATATAATCTTAATTTAGCTTTTTTCCTACCAATTCCACAGTGCCGGAATTTATTTTGCATAAGTGCAACAATCCAGACAATGTATATAGAAATATTAATATAACTCTAAAGGAAATAACAACCATTTAAAAAAACCTTTCTAAACAATAAGGCATAAGAATTTAAACAGCAAAAAATCCTAAACAAACCCTGTAGGACTGCACAGATTTTGGAGTCGGGGGGAGGGAGGAGGGTTAATGCTCAAATGCTGTAGTGCACTCTACACACAAACAGTAATAAAAATCTATCACTTAATCATTTACATGTTGTGTAAAACAGCAGCCTCCTTTTAGTTAAGGGCTGCTTTATGTCGTTTTCATCGATACAAATGTTGCCCAAGTGATTGTATGGGAGAATACAAGAACAGACTGTAATAAAATTAAAAATAACTTTCCAAGGAAATAGTATTTGGAAGGATTAATTACAGAAGTTCAAACAGGAGGCCATATGCTTTCCCCTCTCTTTACTATTGAGCATACAGTATGCCTGTAATAAAGCAGGGAGGGGGAAAAAAAAAACTAGCCAAAGCAAACTGATTCAAGCACCATGTAATGATTTAAGATACATTTAGTTTTGCAGGCCTGAATATAGTTTATCTAGTCATTTTACTTCTATGCTAGAATTTTAATCAGCTGTGGCCATTGATGTAATAAAATTGTTACCCCTTTGCCTCTATTCCTATGTAACAGGTATTTCTCAAGTGCTAAATACATGAAAAATTGGTAGCATGGATATAATACCTCCATACATCAAATTTTCTACTCTGAATATAACTTATTTCCACACTTAAAAATACAGTTTATAGATATAATGAAAGTCAATGACATAATTAAAAATTATTAGCTATCACCGTGGTGTATACCCCCAGAATATAACGTTTGAAGAGGACAAAAGTGTTGGTTCTCATCCCACAGCTTCCATTAAAAACAATAATAATAACAAAAATCTTACCTTTTTACTTGCCTAAATTAATGGAGAAAAGTTATATTAAAATAGAAGAATCAGCTGGGGAGTATTTGAAATGCCCTATGCTCGCAAGAAGCCATAGTTTACTTGGAGATTAATTTCTTAAGAAGTGTCAAACTGTTTTAGACAAAAAATAAAAATGAAACAACTGATCAATAACATGTTTTTCAAGTGTATTTACATAAATTCCTAGGAAAAAACCTATAGAATTATTAATTACTTATTAAATGACAGGAAAAAACTAACTGAAATTACTTTCTCTGTTCTCTCTGTATCAGTCTGTTTGAAACTCCATTTTATGTAATAACATAACAATGCACTGAAAGTTTTCTACAAATGTAAATCCATCACATCTAAAGTGAAAAATCTACTAACAGTAAAGCTGGTTTCTATATTGTTTAAACATAATGCACTACTCAGTCTAAATCATAAGGGAATAAGGCACTTAAAATAGGGTGTCACATTTCGAGGTAATAAATAGCAGATTGATTCAACCTCCCAGTTGATCCTGCAGTTTACTTACATACAAGATGGAAAATAAAGTACTGAGGCCACTGTGATTTACTTTTCAGAAATGAGACACTCTACATTAGTGTAAATGAATGCAAAAGTCCTGCATTGACAATTTATTACATTCTTAGTCCAAGCCCTGATTAGATCAAATTGCAGTCTGAGAACACTGACTATACCTCACTCCAGTCTCCAGTGAACACTATCGCTGTATATATATATATTAAAAAAAAAAAAAACAAACACACCAAACAAAACCAAAACCACCTCCATTCTAAACCACACAACTAAGATTCTCCAGTACACGCTTTTTCAAAGTATGCTTGTATCCTGGTTTTTCAGTACTAGGGGAAAGGTGTTCTACCCCAACAGAAAATCAATTACTTATGAATGTTTACCTAAGGGACTGTTCCTAGAAAGTCTTACCTAAATAGTGGAATTTGGAGGAAATCTCAGCATGAGTAAAGCTCTGAAAGTCAGTTGAAATCTCTCTGTGCTTCAGTAGAAATCTCTTTCCACTAATGGTAATGATAAATGGAATTGAGATATAAAATGACATTTACTATTAATACCCTAAAACAGAAAGCAGGAGTGATGTATTTCTGTGAACTGTCTCCATTTCTTCAACTAAATTACAGACATTTTGGATGTTTTCACATTTGAATTTTATTAGATTTATTAAGATCGTATAGATGGTCTTAAAATAGAAATTATTGCTTTTTGATCCTAATTTACCTAATAAATATTTTGATTGATATGGATTTATTTAAAACTTAGACTTTGCAGTAAAATCTGACCTACATGCTATGTTTACCCACTTTCCTAATGCTGAAGATCAAACACCCATTTTCACTTTGTCACACATATATAAACTGCGTCCAAATAGACTGAACATGTTAGTTATCGTCAACCATGCTGCTTTTCAAGATACAGATCACCTTTATAAGTTAATCTATGAAGAAACCAATGTGGCCTTTTAAAACAAACAAACAAACAAAAAAAACCCCAACAAACCCTGCACAATTTGTATGTCTCAAAATCTTTCTTCATGCAAATTTGAAGATTTGTGAACAACAAATTACTTTTTTGCACTGACTTGCGTAGATGTGCCATCTGCCCCCTACTCATCGCTTCAACTCAGCAAAATAGTTGCAGTTTTTCTATTCAACACACGAATGCTTCCATTATCATCAACCTCAGATTTCAGTCAGTCCTAGGCCAGTACAAAAACCAACACACATACTTGCCCAGCTACAACATACATATATGCAGGGGGTTAAAGCCAACCAAAATTGCTTTCAAAACACTATTACATTGAGCTTAATTATTTCAAGCACTTTCAGTGACTGTGACAGAAATCACAATACCCCACTTCCATAACTACCAAAACACCACAGTAGAGATCACAGTCAAGACTGGGAAAACTGTCATAAGCAAGCTGTTCCAAGAAGCTAGGAACTTACATGGTCTTCCATGGCAGAATCTTAAACGCTTTATTCGGGTCCATATAAATGCTTTTTACATTGAAATATATGGAACAGTGCTGTCATCTACAATTTCTACTGATCTATTGCTGCTGCCTCTATTATGGAAAATGCAAATGTGAACTTAATCACTAGATATAGAGTACTTTCTATTCTAAATGAATTATCAAATTAGTAATATAATTCAAAGAAAACATAGGAGGTATTAAGTCTTTTAAAAGTATATGCACATCTTTTTTTCAATTTCTTTTTCTTAATCTCAATAATATGTCCATAGCAGTACTACCAAGCAATACTTTCAGCAACAAAATTTATTTACCTCCAAAAGACATTCCAGGTTTGACAGGAAACAGTCAACAATTCCACATTAATTCCTAGTCTGTTTATTACTGTTAATTAATGCTATTCAACTGTTTCCAGAGAGCACTGCTCTGCTCATTCCAGCATGCACACTGATATTCCTTATCGTTTCTACAGTAGCGCAAACATTAAGATGTTTTAATTTTTAAAGCATAGCACAGGAGACTCTAAAGCAACAACAGTTCTTATAGCCCTGTTTGAGAAACAAAGAAAACTAAGTTTGTGGGATCCCAACTAAGGTACTAAGGACCACTCGTGTCTACGTACCTATGACTGAGCTTAGCATGCTGGTCTTCAGGATTCCACAGGACTACATGGCCTTCAGTTCAGTCTTGGTCAAGGAAGTCCCCAAATGCATTTTAATTTTAGGGCATCTTTACTGATAAACTTAAGGGAGCACCAAAGTATTTCAGAATTCCCATAGATATGGTAAACCTCTTATTCAAGTGACCTGAAAAGGTTCCTTATTTCCTTCTCCCAACCTCTTTTCTTGTTATGATAATTTGGAGAATGATGATTATCTCAGTCTTTACCACCTGCTAGTTTAAGAATATGCAGATTTTCAGCTGCCTCATCTCTTCTTAATCTTATGGTAACTGGCACTCATAGAAGAGTATCTTAGATTTGACTCTAATCTTCACTATTTTCCTCAATTCATTTAATTCTTAGCTTTTTTACTGAGTCTCCCACTGTGCTATCTGACCTCCATGAGCCAGTCACCCTCCCTTCCTGTGACGAGCTACCTCCATGAGAGTCCCAGCCTGATGATATCTCACTAGCCTGTTACATTCTCATCCCTCTTGGCCAATCAAGTAGCTCAGTGCTAAAAATCTCTCCTTGCCAATATCCTGAGTTTATTTTAATTTGTTTTACCATGTAGTTTATGTGACCAGCCTGCCAGTGAAAAGACTTTACTGTCACACCTTCCCACTATTTGATGTTTTCTCTAAAATTTCATCTCCACAGATTGCCAGATTATGTGAAAACACTGTGAGGGTTTTGGGAGTAGAGATTTTCTCTTGTTTGGTTGGTGGGTTTGGTGGTGGTGTGTGTTTTCTTGTGTTTTTTTTGGGGGGCAGGGGGGCAAGTTTGGCTTGGTTGTGTTTTTTTTTTTTTTTAAAAAAAAAAAGAGCGCTTTTCTTGTCCTTTTAAGACATTCGTAAGGAAATTTAGGACTGTAGGCAACAGTGACCAATCATCCCCTGCAACAAAGTGTGCTGCTGGATACAAGACTATTTTGTCATTCTAAGACATGATGACTGCTTTGCGTAAGTTACACAGTTCATAGAAACAACTGTACAATCATTGCACAGTGCTGACAGTACCAAGGCACATATTGCTACACTCAAATTTAGGACTAAAAAACCTCTGATTTGAGGTAGTCTGATCAAACCATTTCAAATGATATGCTGAAAAAGTGCAGAAAAAAATGCTTGAGCAAGAAAACAAAAGTTAAAAATAATCAGTCTTCAGCTCCAGAGCAAAGCAGGTAGAGGATATGGGTTTCAAATGTTACATTTGGGATGGAAAGGTCCAGGATTTGTAGAGGGAACAAAATCAGTGTTCCTCATTCACTGCTTACTAGAGCTTTATTGTTGCTATACTAACAAAAAGGCTCTTGTCATTTCCAGCTACTGCTATAATAATATCACAATGAGCTCAGTTTTCAAACCAACTCTTCTTCATTCAGAAAGGGCCTAAGAAAGCGGTTTTAGAATTATCTGTCTGGCAGAAAAGAAAAAAGTAATATAAGGAAGACAGGATGATTTAGAAAGTAACCTAAGATGGTATGTAGACTGCCTCCACCAAAAGCACTCAATTACCCACAATGCTCTCTGGAGTACTCTTGGTGCAATTCTCCCAATTTCTGAAGCAAACACACCTCCTGGGAGCAGGCGAAAGCTTGTAGGGCTTATTCAGCTCACTGTAAAATAGAACAGGTTCCCAGGCTCTCCATACAGTCCGGGTTTGCTTACTCAGTTTCCATCTTCAAGAAAGGAGCATGCCAAGATCTGCACATTGTTCAAATTCACAGTTTAATTATGCATCCTATAACTAACCTTTGATAAATAATAGTCAAATGTAGCCAATCAAAGGACTGCATGAAGATCCATATCTATTTTAAAATTCACCTGATCTTTAACAAGGTTTTGTAAGGGCATGTTATTCTGTATCTACTGTGGGTTCTTGCAGCTTTTTAATCTTCTTTCCACTGGCAAGGATACAGTGTATGTGCTATACTAAAATGTAAATAAAATAGAGGAAAATAATCTTTACAGTGAATGTTTTGACATTTGAATTATTTGTTTTTCTCTAATGGATTCTAGTGATTAATGAATCTCAATTTCACAAATTAATATTTTCATATGCAAAAAAGGATTTGAATATATGTGAAATTAAAGGGGTGGAAAAAAAATTATCTACTTTCCCCTCATATTTTACTTCTAGTAATGTAAATCTTAGTCCCAAAAAGTAGGCACTGATATCTTTAAAAGAGCAAACTTTTTGTACTCTATTATATTGCAAGTCTGGTGGAAATAGATATTAAATTTGCTAATGCTTTTTCAAAGTTATTATGCAAAAGAAATTTTTTTTCATATTTGTTATATTCAGTTTTCCACAACAGCAGATCAGTGTTCTCTGCTTTCAGAGGAGGCACAGTAAAATCAAACCTATGTACTAGTAAAATGCTAACTTTTATATTTATATATATATATGTATGTATTTGTATAATATATATTTATTATATATTTGTATAATATATATTAGCATTTAAATATTAGGGAAAACCAGCTGCTTTCAGGTAACCTGTATTTCTATGTTTTCTCAGTGCAAAGCATGCAAGTAACTTGTTAAACAGAATCTCCCTTCCATAGATTTTTCTGTTCAAAATTATACCTGATCTACCTTGTAAAAATGTTTGTTGAATACAGTGCTTTCTGACAACAAAAACACGTGAGCATCTGATGAATAATGGTCATGTAAATTGCTAAAACAAGGCAGAAAGAAATACTGTGGTAGTGGACTAAAATTAGCAACATTTTAATACATTTCTAGTTAAAAAGTGGTTTTCTGTAATTATCTTTACCTTTTTGCAAAAGGTCTGATATCTGCCAGTGTGCAACTGAAAATGAGATGCCCTTGCCTTCAAAACCCAAACCATCACAATATTATGGACCTTGAACAAGGAGTAGGGAGTAATTCAGTACTTTAATCTACTAAATATTTTAAAGGTTTGTCATCTGCACATTAATGTCTATGTTTTCACCAGGTGCATAATGGCCTTAACACTGCAAAAGAAGGATCTATACATATCTCTTATGCCATACAACACTAATCAGTGTAAACTTCAAAGCTTTTACTTGAGAGTGTAAACTTCTAGGAAAGATTAGATAACTACTAAGCAGGTGCAATCCTGGAACAAAAATAGATGGAAACATAATGAAGGAAGCCCAGCAGAGCTGTTGCTAAAATTTCTGTCCTTATTTAAGAGGAATGACTATGGCAAAAACCAAATTAACATGTAATTACCACATTGGATAAGGATTGTCAAGTGTTTTTCAAGATATTTCTTCAGAATTTGTGTTCTTCATCCAAAGTCAAATACAGTAATTTGGATTTCACCTTCACACAAGCAGATTTTGATTTTCATTTCCCTTGAAGTCATATTCAAGATATTCTATAAAATAAAACATAACAATATGCACATTAAAGGGTACAACACACAGTCCTAACTTGCACTATATTTGAATATTTTCTTTAAAACATTACAATTTTATATAAGAATTCAACACTTGAATTCCAATGCTGTAATGTTCATTGAAGCCAAAAATTTCACAACCTCCTCACATTCAGCTAATAGTCTCATACTAAAGCACCCACAGGCACCCTGATGAATTAAGGAATTTACTTAATGGGATTAAGCTCACACTTAAGTATTTCAAGTAAGTATCATTCATTTCTTACTTTCCATTGTGAACTAGAAGCGACCACAAAGAGGCAAACAAGCTAAACATACATGGAAACATTGCTATTTTTGTGCCATGAAAATACATGTCATACACATCCAAACTGAAGAATAGAAAACTTTTGTATTTCATTCTACAGTTTTCAAACAAAATGTTTGATTGTTCTCATGTGTGATGAAAATGGCCAAGTGGTATTAAAGTGATAACTTAAAGCATGAGCTCACTGCCAACAATCTCACCAAGATCTGTAAAACTAATCAACATCAGAAGGTTGTTTACAAAATGCTAACATTAATTATATTGCCCTTTTTTTAATTTTTTTTTTTTTTCTTCCAGAACCTCAGAAAGGTTGTCTCAATCCATCAGACAGGCCAATTAGATTGGCTGCTTTGTCATTTACCAAATTCTGTATTGCAAAAACACTGGGTATTTGTAAGAGCGTCAGTCTTCCTTTCAGAATAAATGTCCTGTTTTCCTGAGCAATGGAGTTGTTCTATCCTCATTATTCCCATTAACCTGTGAATTTAAATCTTCCATCATAAAAATAAAAGGTGCAGGAAGCAGCTTTGATCAGAAACAAGATTTCGTTATCTTTTGTTTCATGTATAACAGCATTTACATAAAAACTGTGAGGAAGTCAGCACCTATGTAAACTGTTAAACTGAACTGCTAATTCTGCATAAAATATGTTTATTTGTGGAAGACATAACAGAAGAATATTCTACACTGAAATACCAATAAAACTTTTAGAACAATGCTCCAACTCTCAGAAATTACTATTAGGCTGTTATTTACTGCATAGATCACAGATTTTAGATGATTTTGGTCTTTGGAAAAAAAAAACCACCACACACACCACACAGCAACATCTGTAATACGGCTATCGCACTGAGGCATGTATTTCTTTAGGTACTGTTTGCAATACACCATGCCTAACAAACCACTTACTCCACTGTTCCTAAACTGCTTTTACAGTATAAGGCTCTGAAAAAATCTGCACTTGAGTCAGCCAGAGATGGGGACCCTACAACAAAAATGAATCTAATGTAAAATCCTGGGCATGCTCCTCTTCACTGGAGAATTTATAGTGGTTTGTAGGCTGTAATACCTTCCTCAAGTAGCTCTTCTTCTGGTGCATATAAACTAATTTAATACATTCACATCAACAACTTGCATACCACATCCTTATGACACCAGTGACACTCCATCTTTTCTCTTGTAATTCTGTCACATTTTCACTCCCAGAGAGTTTTTGGCATTGAACTGAAAGGAATCCAAACCATTACTAAAGCGTCTGATCTTTCAGTTAAAGACACATGTGCAACAACTTAGTGGGAATTATAGATGTTTTCTGTACTTTTCCTCAAATAAAGTTATCTGAAATTTTGCTTATTCAACCCATTAACAACATAGCATTTGTGAGCAAATAATTGCATTTCTGGAGTTGTCTACACATAGATTACCTGTCTAATACTTCAATAACACAGATACATATCTAGCTGATAAACTATCTAATCAAACATTACCAAAAGATTTTGTCATGGCTCGGCATAAAAATCTTATTATATTTTTTTTTACTAGATTTCATTTTTATTCTTAAGATGACTTGGAGTATACCACAGTAAACAAGATTACATCATTATGTAGTCAACATACCTGCTAGGCAACACCCATCTATGTTACATCAGACTTTCAAAGTAAACTGAGAATCAAGGAAATACTTACTTGTTATTCCCCATAAGATACCATACTCCAAGAACTTTAATTTCACTCATTTTAGAATCACAGACAGATTTAAATAGTTTTACTTTCAAGTTTAACCTATCATAGTAATTTTTACATATAAATCTGGTTCATTTGGAAGTGAATTCTCATTATGAAACACACCATTATACACCGCAAGGTATACATGCTGGTCCACAAATTTCATATGCATAATGCTTCTCAAGAGGAAAGCAGGGAAACAAGAGCTTCCAGCATTTGGTCTTCCTGAAAGACTCTTTCTTGGGGCCACTATCAGTGGGCTCAGGCAGCCATTGCAGAGGCTTGATTCCGTGCCCTCAACAATTGGCAAGTGGTAAACACATGAGAAGCATCTGCCATTTCAGGCAGGTACCAGCCACTACAAGGGCATGGAATGTATCAGAGAGAATGGCAAAAGAGTGAGAAGAGAATTTTTCTAGTACAAGAAATCTCTCTCACTGACATGAGAGCAAGCATAGGTCACATGAGTATGGTTTAGATCTCAAATGCATTCATTTTCCTGATTGTAGACAAAGAAACCTGCATGATCACCATCAAGCCACTTTAACATAGAAATGTTATTCACTCTAAATTATATCAAATTACTCTCGTTGCAGCTTTTAGTTCTAGCAACTAGAAATATAAAGAAGGGAATTACTTTGTAGACAGTGCTTGACAGTGTAAACAGTGTTCACCAGAGACATGAAACAATAGTTCTCACCTTTGCAGTGCCAACAAAACCAACCTAAGGCACTGTGTAAAGCAACAGGCACAATGTGAATTGAGCAAGTAAGGGCACAATACAAAAGACAACTTTGCACTGATGTGGCAACCTATCTAAATTACAAGAGTAGGAAAACCTCATTTCTACATTAAAAGAATAAGCGATATAATCATCACTTTGTCTCCTTCTTTCTAAAGGAAAAAGCCATTTCCATGCTGTCTATGAAACTGTCACTTGGTGATGCTGCGTAGCTACTGTTACTGAATAGCAAACCCCATCCAGCTTTCATTTATTTTGAGTTGTGAAAAAAGGAAACTAATGAACTCTGAATAATTAAGACATTTATACTGCCAACCCAATGTGTCTGCATATGGCCTAAGATTTTTATCTGATATGGCTAATGTGACATACAGGTATGCTATCATTTTTAGCAGAGGGTGCTTAGTTTCTTTTTATTGTTAGATGTAATATCCGTTTTAAAACCAAATATTTAATATTCTATAAATTAGTTTTATCAATCAGTTACTGTAATTTAGCAGTGTTAAAAAAATGCTTAAGCTATAAAACCTTATTAATGTACTATGTACAAAGTAAACCCAGCTATTGCTCATTTTGTGGAACAGGTATACAAAGAACTTCAAAAAGAATTCATCAATACAGAAAGTGATGCATGAGCCTATTCACTTCTGAGACCTGTCAATAAAACCAGTAAAGCAAGATACTTTGTAGTCTAGCTCCCCTGTTCCATATGAACAGCTAGTTTAACTAGGTTAAGCTCAAGACAAACTGCTTATTTGCTAGACAGAGGCTTGATAGACGGATATGTGCATTAACTTAATATTTTTTATTAAAGCAGGATGTGTCTATATATAAATCAGAAAATAATCTAAATAGAAAGTATGACTTGAAAACATTTTTCTATGAAAGCTTCTAGTTTCAAGCGAAGTACCAGCAAGTAACAAATGTACATTTTTTTAATAATCAACATATAGACAGTTGTTCTAACAAAGGATACCTGAAAAATGAATCATAAACCCCACTTGTAAATTGTCTGAGGCTATTCCAACATACCTATCTACTCTAAATTCTTCAACAGATAATCAGAGACTAGTTTCGATTAAGAGTTCTACTGCAGTAGAAGGACCTGCAGGTATAAGAGAAACGTGTTGTTTAAACAAAACTATAACTAAAATCCAACAGCTCACACAGTAAGGATCCACAAGTAGTTGTCACACATTATTCCTGTTGATAGCAGAGCTACTCTTTCCTGAATAAGCTGGCAAGTATTCTGCAGGCTGTCATTCTCATTTTAACTTACTACTCGGCACATTAGAAACTGAGATGCTCCTTAAAGACAGTAAGTTATCAGTTCATAGCAAATAAGCTTGCCCTTCCTATGTGCTGACCAGGTCACACAAAGAAGGGGAAGGTGAGTAGCCATATTAAAATGCTTTCTCTTCCTCCAAATCCCTCAGGGAAATGTCCTCACCACTGTGCCAATGAATTTCTTATGGCTGCCTCCATCATAAATACTCTGATTAAAATGTAAATTCAACAAACCTATCAGCTTCCCATTAAGAGGACTCTTTAAAAACACCATTAATCAGCTGAGAGATATGTAGTGAAATACCACTTATCAATTCTAACTGCTTATGACAGTTAACAAAGCTTTATATTTGCCCCAAACATGTGCTGATCTATCAATTATGCCAGGGTTCACTCTCACGCTAATTGTACATTTTCTTCTCTAATGCATTTTTGCTGTTATCTCATAGGCTAATGAAAGCCAGGAAATCAATACATATAAATTATACATGCAAAGAAGGACTGCTGTGAACATAAAGTTTCTAATTAATTGCACTTGATTAATTTATATCCTTTAATTATCTTGCTAAGCCACAAACAACATAAATATCCTTGCAATCTGGTTATTGCTATGTCAGTCATAAAAAAAAAAAAGCAGACACAGTAAATCTATGAAATCTAGCAAACTCCATTGCCAAAAAACATAGTATGGTATAACACATAAATATAACTGGACTTACTCAAGACACCTATGAATAATTTTAGTGTGACAAATTACCACTAAATATGTTGTATGGTTATTTCTAAGGTTATAATGCTATAACTTTACATGTAGCATACAGGGTAAGCAAAATGCAGGCTTACCGTGCAGGATTATGGATGCTCTTAGTTATATTTATAAATCAAATTTCCAATACATATGCGATATTATGATTGGTTAGGGTCAGGGACCAAATTATCGATACTTTGAATTAGTACATTACTGGTTTTCTGCACTTAAGATCACATAGCAATTTGTTTGTAGAATTATCTGAAAGCCTGAAATGCAGACAATCAGGACATAATAATGACAGACCCATCTCTAAGCAGAATTAACTATGAGCTACCATACTGTCTTTTCTAAGAGGCAATTGGCCAAATAATAATTTTTTCCATTACGCAAATAGCTGTAACTGTAGATACTTATTGTTTTCCTTTCAAATTTTGTCCACTTTGGTAAACCAACCATATGTCACTGTTCTGAAATCTAATCCTATCAATCCACCAAGCTTGCTCTTTGTCGTACACAACAGCATATTACTGAATATCTGTATCTACAACTTTCATAAACGTGTAAAAAGAAACTGTATCTGTCTAGAGGGAGACTCAGACAGAGACCATCTGTCAGTGACTAAAGCTATTCTTTAAAAAAGAAAACATTCATCTGGGATTTGCCCTTTACAGAGTAAACCCACTTAACCTCCCAATAAGATTAACTGTTATTTGTTTCCATTAAACAAAAATGACCATGCTAATATGCATTTAATGGTACTAACAACGAGAGAAACATGAACTTAGATTTTTAAATTATTTAAAATGATAAAACTTATTTCATGACAGCTATTTTATTATTCATAAATAACTTCGATTTTTCATTACAAGCTTTCTTCCCAGAAGTTGAGACTAAAAATGAAAAAAAAGAAAAATCAGGGTAAATATTGAAACTGAACCAGCAGGCTCTTGAGTCTCCACATAGCACAGATAGCAATGACTGTATATAAATTACGTCTGAATAATGCATATAAAAACCCAATACCTCTGGAGCACTGATGATTTTCACCTGTGCCCTCAACATCCAGGCATTTACAAAGAAAGGTATTTAACTAGATTGATTATATGAGGCCGTCTGAGTAGAGTTAGTGCAATGTAATGGAGACTCTGCTTCTCTGCAGCACCAGCAGTCACTGAAGCACCCTGAAGCTATACTGAAAAATACCTTAATGTCTCTTCCTGGGCTGACAAAACAGTAGTAGTCATGTAAAACTCCCCCCTTCTATAGTGGAAAAAGACAGTAGGAGAAGCCTTTAAACATAAGCAACACCATCTCTTCCAATTCTGTCTATGCTTTTTTGTCAGACCAAGTTAGTGAGACATGTAATAGTAATAGACTACGCTAAAACATGAAGAGTTGAGGGGTAAAATCCCTCATAAAAATTAAACCCTGGGTCCCCGCCCTCCCATTTTGCTTATAGCTCTGCCTCTAAAGTAACCTGGATGAGAATCACAAGAGGTGTCCTCCTCCCCTCAGGAGAAGCCTGAGGAGAGCTCCATAAAGTCTGTTTCCATTGCAGGCATAATTCAAATCTTACTGGAACCAGTGGGAATATATGTGTGGGTTCAGTTAACTTTGAATCCACCTTTCTTCATTAATGGTAGCAGCACTATACAATCAATATACATTAAGAGAAAGCAATCATACAATCATTTTCTCTGTGAGAATTGGCACATGCTATAAACAAGAATAATTAAACTGGTGAAAGGAATCTTTATTACAGTTCAGTACAGCTAAAAAGTTGCTCCTAAAACAGAGCATCTAGAAAATACCAGCTTCTTCCCCTCAAACACTAAGTATACTGAGAACCAGAAGCAGAGGGAAAATCCTTAGGCATGCAAATCTTTTCTTCTGAACGTAAGGGTGAACGGTTGGTGCGTTACTTGAATATATGGTATCTAAGAGCCAACACTGGGGGAAGCAAAGATCTTACAGTATATACAGTATTACACAGAAGCAGATATTTCTAATTCTCTTTTAGCAGATATTAAATCTAGATGAATATGCAAACATCGGTCATTTCAAAGCTGCTAAAACCTCCTTTTCTTAGATAGGCTTTAAGACTGAAATCAGTCCTTTGACACTCTTTGTGCTGGCATCTAACTGTCTCTTCCTTTCGAAGGGAACAGATTCAGACAGGAATCGCCCAGTGTTAGTGTACTGTCCATAAAAACTATAACTGGACAGGGAACTTCGTGTTTTCATTACTTTACAAAAAGAACAGTGAAGAGTGAAATTGAGAAAGGTGTGAATTAACAAGGATCATGCTTAGCTACCAATAAAACTTCTGACATAAGACTTGCCACATGTGAGAAAGCTACAGCACAAGAACACTCGTGTGACTAAGAACTAACTGAAGGAACCAGGAAAAGCTTTAATCCATCCAAAACCATCAGTTAATCAAAGGAAAAACTTCTAAGTATAACTTCCACTAGAGTTCACTGGATTTGTCACTTCAGATATAATGCACCTAGACAGAAGCAGAGTACTGAGGTTTGACTGCAATTACCTTATCTTTCCTATTTTTAGTGACAGGACCAGATTATTTTAAGTGCATTTTATAGAAAACCCTTCTTTACTGAAATATAAAGACTGTAATAAAGACAATACAATGTTTTGAAACTGTTTTAAATCCTTCACTCAGCTTTGCTTCTACAGATTTAACATGTAGGGGTTCTAATCTTACTGCTACTAATTAGAGCTTTAGTGTAATTGTGCCAACAGGGTGCTTGGCATAATAATTACTATTGAGAGATTCTGGTGGAGCAGTAACTTGCCCACATAATACAGATATGTCTAATATTATACAGCAGTCACCTTTGTATGTTGACTCTTAAGTTGGATTTTAACCAAGTGAGGGGTTATTTTGCCTTTATTATAAAGCTCAAAAGGCATATACATATGTATGATTTCAGTATTCATTTTTCCCTCTGATTCTTTTGAATATTAATTAGGTAGAAGAAAACAAGAAGGCACATTTTATTCCACATCCTTCATAACTTAGTCTAGTTTGGCATGGGAAAACAAGCAAAAATGCTTATGTTGGCAAGTCATACTTCTAATGTAACATTACACTTTCATAGGATAATGTCCTCAGCTGCAAAATTTACCATACTATACAATAAATTGAACTAAACCAGAGGATGAGTAAGACTTAAAAATCTGCATTTAGAAAGTGCCTGTGCTGCATTCCATTAGAGCCTTACTGGTTTTGAAACGAATCCTTATAGAACTATTTGAAGCAATCCATTCAGTGTAACACATAAGACTTAAACCTAAGGGACAATGCAGAAACCGTAACAAAGATACAGAAGAGCATTTTTGACCACTTAGTAACATTTACTATCTTACTGTCTAACAAGTTTCAGATACTGAAACTTTGTTAATGATGTAAAGCTATAGTGAAAGAACACTTACCAGCATTGAGATGTTTTGTTTGGTTTTGTGTATTTTACCTCTAGAAATATCAGCTTCAACCACATAATCATTAAAAAAAAAAAAAAAAAAAAATCTTAGTTACGGACATTTGTTAAGGACAGAAATTTAAAACACACAAACCCTGCACAATATCATAAACCAAAAAGTAACAGGCCTTTTCTGTCTAACTGTAGAATCATCTTTTTTTTTTTTAAAAAAAAAAGTGAACTCAAAGAAAATGTACAGCAAGAAGCTTGAACCAGAGCTCCATCTAGAAGAGACAGGCTTGTTTTTACTGCCCCTTAGTGCTTCCCTTTTAAAGTGACAGGAAACCAATTTCTGATTACAAATCAATAGGTTAGTGTGCTACCGTCAGACAGTAAATTTGTTGATATGAGAACATAGAAGAGGATACCAGTAAAGACCAGTTGTTGCCAGTTTGATGCTTACAAAAAAACCAGTAAACAGTATTGCTTTTCTGCTAGTCCAAGGTACAATTCTTCGAGCAGTAAGTCACATGTGACCTATTTATCATTTGTGGGTCACCATCAGACTAAAAACTGCAACAAATACATATATAAAGTACATAAGTTTAAGTCTCAAAAACAACCACCACTGAAATGTGCTGTATTAGTTAATATAATGGAAACAAAAAGTATGTATGCTCCTGCCACACAAAATACCTTTTGATGAAGTCTCTTTTTTCTTTAAGCTTTTAAGATAATCTTAGAGAAATCATCAAACTATAAAAAGAAATCAATAAAACAGAAAAGGTTCCCATCACCCCTAAAAAAATCCATAACTTTTGCATTTTAATAGAGACACTACAAGACTATACCAGTCATTTTCTTTCTGATGTGTTCCTTTGATTTCACTCTTATCTCACAGGACTCTTGACTTTCCTGAGAAAGGGATTATTGAATTCTATGTCTCCCTCAGATGCTCTTGATCATTCAAGTAGTCTGTACTTAAGAACGTTACAGAGTCTGCTCAGCTGCTGGCTCCTTGGGAACTCATCAGGGACTGTCATCTTAATATTAATTGGGTTTTGTGCAGGAATCTGAGTCCCACAATGAGAGGGTTTCAAGAGAGAAGATTATGCCCAAAGCCAGATATAAAGACAAACATATTTAGCACAACAATTATGATAATTGCAGAAACACTCTGAGAAATAAGTAAATCTGATTAAGGGCACTTCTACATGATCAAATATTAATCTGATGTCTTCACTCTAACCTGGTTTGAACATAAGAGGCTTCTTATGGTTTTATGTATTAACAGATTTGTAGAAGCTGAACTCATAGTACCTAATAATATGGTACATCCAAGTCAATACAGTAAAAGGATCTTTACGGAAGGTAATCCACTTAAATTAAAAATAGACACAGATTGAATCATAAAGCTTAAATTAAAATTGACATACAGTCAATCAATATAACATTTTATATAAAGTCTTGTATAGACCACAATAACATTTTTCAGTCTCGAAGCACAAAAACTTGTGGGTTTTTTTTTAATTGACTAAAGATTGCATAATTTCAGAACAAATCATCATAAATACAACTCAGACAAAGACTTAAGTTTCCAGACTTGTATCTTTTTTTTACAAATCTGTATTTTTGCAGATGTGAGATTAATTTCTCTTTCAAAATATGCGTATTACCTGTAGAGATTTGAAGTCCCTGATTAAAACTTTTCATCTTCAAAATCATGATGATTTATAAGAACTGTCCGTCAGAGTTGTATATTTGAGTGATGAGTAATAAGACAGCGGCAGCAAAATAAAAAGAGTTTGCACCACTGATTTCTCTACATATGTGTTTGCACATGTATATAAATATATACATATACAGATCCCGCTATCAAACGTCCATACAAAAGTGTTTAATATTCTGTACATATTATATTTAATACTATCGTGTCAAGTATTTTCAGCTTGTTATGCACAGACCAGTTCTGAATAAATCTTAGGCTAATATATACAGTATGCATACTTTTAAATATAAATTTGCAGAAGTAGAAGCAATGCCTGAGAACATCTACACTATATTTGCATAATCATTTAACTCAGGTGAAAGCTTCCACGTATAGCTGTTTCCAAAATTGAACATAAAGCATCTGAAAACTATTACAGTAATATATGCACAGAAACTTACAAGTTTTGATATATTATCCTTTTTTGTAATACAAAAATGAATTATTTCAACCTGACAAGGAAACACACACAATGATGCCCATCTATCCATATTTATTTGTTAGTATTAACCAAATACAGACCTTATGTGAAAGGTAAATCTTGCCAGCATGGCTTATCTCCCATAGTAATTAGGCTTGTGTTTCTGCTTTATTAACTCTGATACAACAGTGTCCTGCCCTCTGTCACCAGGGGTACTAATAGATGATAATCACTACGATTTGGAAGCCATACAAATTAAATGATGAAGTGAGATGAAGTGTAGTAATGCAATGAGTTCAAGGACAAGCAAGTTACTCATTTCAATACTGATTTCCAGGATATTAATTAGGAAATATTTGAAGAAATTAGATGACACCTTATCAGCCAAAAAAAAAAAAAAAAAAAAAAAATTACACGTTAATTACACATATTCCCAAAGTATTTCTACTTTAAAGACAATACTAAAAAAAGTTATCATTATGCAAGGTAGTTTACTTTCCCCTAAAAGAAACATCTCTTACTAACAAATGTAATGAAATCTTTACAAGATTTAACATCCCCTACAGACAATTAGGATTTTGTGTGGGCACCAATTATATTTTTCCAGTCCAGTGTAAGCAGGCCTATATTAGTATAGTGAAAATACATTATCTGCATTACTACAGTGTTGAAATGATACTGATTCTTAGTTCCTAACTATGATTTTTCATCCATTAATCTCACAGTACTAATACCGAAAACCTACTGTTAATTTTTTAAAATCAACTGTTTAAATATACAGAAACATAACTCAGCTAATAAAAGTAACTTAACTACAAACAACTGTCAGTATTTTCTTGTTTTAAAAGTTTTTAAACTGTTAAAACTTGTGATGAATATCCCAATCTTACAGGAATCTCAAAAAGAGGCTTCAGAAATGTGTTTAAATGATAGATTTTCTTTTAAAAATTATCAGCTTTGTAAGAGACAATTAAAGCACTGACATGAAGATACTAAGTCTGAACATCGTCACTGTGCTTAACTGCCTTCCTAAATCCATACTTGTCCTTGGTAACTCATCAATAACACATTCTTATCACATTTAATCACATTTATTCTTTTCAATACACAAGACATTAAGTTTTAAAGTCTTGCATGTTTCAGTGTAAATCTAAGACATATTTTTAGAAGGTAGAAATATATTTCAGTATATTTATTAAAAGACATGTTTCAGTATAAACTAACATATTTTTAAAAATTGGTGAAAAATTTACTTTTTTTAGAGGAATGCAACTACTTAGTTGTATTATCCAGTTTTCTAAAAAACAAACAATCAAAAAACCAACTATAACCACCACATACCAAACCCTGGTTCTTGGACAAGCATTGTATGTTATTCAAATCAAAGTAATATTTTCCTAGTAGTTTTCTAAACCAATATATTCACCTACAAAGAGCTCACCCCAGTTTTAATAGTACTGAAATCTGTTAGTTATAAGTTTCAATAATCAGGATGCTCTGCAGAAACATAAATCTGCTTGGGCCTATATCATGCACTTTAAAAACAAATACTCTGCATTCCTTTTCAAATTAAGCAAGTACAGTACCTTCCTAAACATCTCTTATAGCCAAAAATTATGAAATACTATTAGTACCTTGTTCATCCACAAAGATGTAAAAATATTATTTCATTCTTTAAAGTGTTAAGACAAAAAGCACTATAATTTCTGAACTACAACTGAATTCTGCATGTGAAAACTATTTTAAATTATATCAAAACTCTTAACAGTATAGGTCTGCTCTCTACTGATCTTACAATCTACAAAGGATGTATTTTACTACAATGCCAATTTATATAGTCCATAAAATACAATTTCATCTCATATTTAAAAGGCTCAAACACTACCATTTCAAAAAACTTGTCCTGAAAAATTATAGTTTCCATCTTCTAAGAGGAAAGGCTTAATAGACAAAAAAAGTACAGATACTTGGTTAATAATCATCCAGCTAGCTACTTTCTGTTCTGAGGAATTGCTTTCTAGGGTTAGCATATTTACATCCATTCAATTCTAGATGCAGATTATGGCAATTAGATATTTATCCTCCTTAATGTACACTGTTTTTATTTATGTTGAACTCGAATCCATTATCAGAAACAAAGCTGCATACATATAGCCCTAACCAATTGCTGGAGACGCACACAGACAACTGCTTGTTTACTTGGGGTAGGCTAATCTTATGGCATGCATTAAAAATGTTGTACTTGTCACTGACTAATACAACAAATTGAAACCTTGGAACAATCTTATTTACAATTCAAGTGCTCCATATTTGATTCTTGCATCAGAGTTTTCACTGAACCATTTTGTTAAATAACTGAATCTCAGAGAGCAATGTACAGCCACACCGCAATTTAGAACTAGATAGAGTATAATTTCATGTGTTACACATAGCTTTTACCTAACGTATACATCCAGAGTGCATTATTTCACTGTATACTTTTTAGACCTTCAGTATGCAGTATATAATTGAATATTTCAACTGTTTAGTACTATTCACACAGCTAGAGTTATTGTTGAAAGAAAAAAAAAAAATCAAACTTTCCCTCATCTGTATTCCATAAATAAAAGGCTTAGCTGCTGTTTTTACTTACAGTTCCCAGAATTTCTCTCTCTTCTAAACCATTTTAGCTCTTAGTATGAAAGTTTTATTAGTTATTCTGTCAGAAAATTCAAACCTTTACTAACTGACATGAACAGTTACAGTTGGTTTAAGTGTGGTTGGGTACCCCTGGTTCCATCAGGAAAAAACCAAAACAATATATGGCATATGTTAACATCTAAAGACTGAAAACATACCCAGTAAAATAGTCCCCCAGACTTAAAGGAAATCACTACTTAATTCCACAAACATTTGTTCCAGCTCAGGACCTGCGCTGGAGGAGCGGAGGAGTGTTCTGGCCGGGGGCCGGCGGCAGCCGCCCCGC
>NW_010270277.1:0-2457 GCF_000690775.1 Eurypyga helias | reverse complement strand
TCACCTGAGCTCTGTGTTACCACTGTGCAAGGGCTGTTTCCTTGCCCCCAAGAGCCATACTCAGGGGGATGCAGGTAAAGTAGGTCCCCTCTTTGATACACGGATCTCAAGATTATTCATGGCATTACTGGTCACATATGTATTTGGCAGAGAAGGACAGAAGGACCATCCTCATCTTAAACTGCCCTCAACAATTTTAAATGCACTCTACTCCAAGGGTGAATGTAGTCCCTTACAGAGCAACACGGAGACTGTAGATTTGGAAAAATGCTTCTTCACATCAATAAGTCTCAAGAAATTTAATTTTCCAGTTGGACCTATCCTGAAGTTGACCATACAGCCAATCATCCAGATAAGCCTTATTTGGGCATGGTTTTAGAATTTAAGAATTGTGCGATAGAGAGGATGGCATTCCCATCTGCCTCCATCTGGGAGGTACTTCTGTTGCATTTCACTTTTAGTTTCTACATGGCTTATGGAGCTACCAGGGTATCTTTGTCTAGATGCTAGAAGGGAAACAAGAAGCAGGCGGACCTTCACTTCCCATTAGTGCTTCAGCATGATGTGGCCTTTAGAGGAGAGAAGTAGAAGAAAAAGATAAAGCCTAAACTATCTTCAGGCAGTGGTGAAAAGGTTTTCTATTCCTGGTAGAAAGGAATTGGTCAAGCCTGAAAGAGGGCATTTGGAGAAAATAAGAGTTTTGTCTGCTGGAAGATGCAGGAAAACTAAATTAACAACATATGCAGAAAATACAGATCTGGTGCTAAACTTAGGTCTTTATGCCAGAAAAGTGTCTGGTACAGTTAAAGTAGCCAAAGGTGAAAAAGATGGCTTAGACTAGAACAAGAATGTAATGTTAATGAGAAAACACATTAACAGAAAGGTATTAAATATTCAAAACAGACAACTTGGATTAATCTGTGTCTGTTATTTTAACTGCTAATGGACCAAATGTGTTAAAAAATCAACCTTGAGAGTTGAATTGACTGCTTTTGGAGCCATGTAAAAATTCATAAACATGTAAGGTGAAGAAAATAGGGACACCTTGGGGTTGCTAGCTTAGGGCACAAACATTTCTCTGAGATTATTTCTGGTGCATGTCTCCAGAATCTCTCGGACAAATAGTTGGAAGCTATACAACCCTCACATTCAGACTGAAATTGCATTGACTTCTGTAGGTGTTAAACCAACATCTTGATCTCTCTGTTCTTTCTCAGAATTGCTAATATCTTTTTGCCCTAATGACACCACATTAAATACCAGAAATCTGTTTTAAAAACAGGAAACAGGAGGCTAAAAAGAAAAAGGATTCTGAGACAATTTCAAGTTTGAGTGTGACGAAAAAAGGTTTTGGCTACAGCTTTGTGCAGAAAAACTCCAGCAAGCATTCAGTATGCTACAGTACCCTTCCTGCCCACCCATCCAGAGGTGGATGTGTCTATAACAGAACTGGGAAAAAGCTCAGCCACCTCAGTTCACAACCCAGTGCCTTTGCTCACACCAGCCTCTGTCAGCACTAAGCTCCTGTATCTCAGTGACCTCCATGGCACTGGTATGGTCATACATTCCACTCCTCGTGGAGGAGATAACCAGTGTCCACCATGGCGAAGGATGTGAGGCTAAGAGACCTTCTATTGATGAAATTCAACAGATTTCCTCTGCAAGCAGTCTTGAGGTCTAAAAGAAGATTTATGTGGGAAAACAGGTCTTTAAGCTAGATTCAAAGAGGGAAAGGAATGGGACAGGGCTGACCAGAGAGGAGCCCATGCACAGCATGGCGGTGTTTGTAGGTGTGCTGGTAAGGCCGTTCAATCTGCCGTCTCAGTTGAGGTGAGGGATAGGGATACATCCACCTGCAGAATAAATTAGGTCAACCAGGCTTGTCACGAAGGCTCCTTAGCTACCACCAAAGATAATAATGAAAAGGCAGACCATCTCAGGGCTGTGTATGACAACGGTATATCCTGTTGCTCTGCTCCAGGAAAGCCTGCATGCTTGGCCACCTCTCTGAAATGCCTGTACACTAACACACGCAGTATGGGGAACAAGCAGGAGGAAATAGAGAGCTGTGTGCATTCTCAGGACCAGGATCTCATCGCAGTTACTGAGACATGGTGGGGCAGCTCACAGGACTGGAATGCTGTCATGGATTGCTATCTCCATTTTAGGAAAGACAGGTCAGCAAGGCGAGGTGGTAGAGTTGCTCTTTATGTGAGAGATCAAGTGGAATGTATCGAGCTTTCCCTGGGGGTGGATGAAGAGTAATGCTTGGGTGTAAGGATCAAGCGGCAGATTAATATGGGAGACACTGTTGTGGGTGTTTACTACAGGCCACCTGATCAGCATGAGGAAGCTCATGAGGCCTTCTATAGACAGCTGGAAGTAGCCCCGCAATCACAGGCTCTTGTTGTCATGGGAGACTTCAATTACCATGGCATTTGCTGGAAAAGCTACACA
>NW_010270276.1:0-3269 GCF_000690775.1 Eurypyga helias | reverse complement strand
TTCGCATGAATAGGGTTGTTCGCAACAACCTGAGAGTACGCCTGGGTGATGTGATCAGGTGAGGACTAGTTTGCTAACTGCTGCATATCCCTGGGTTGCCTAAATAATTTGTACTGGTTCTGAATTGATTCAGTCTGTAGCAGAGGCAGGGTCTGCAGGAAGTATTCTTATGTCTTCCAGAAGAGATCACAGAAATGTTTTTAAGTGCGTGTCTTACATCAGGGATCTAAGTTTACTTTTGCATGTGTTTTTGGCTGTATGCATATTCAGATTCATACTAAAAATGATGCTAAACATTCTTGAAATCTTTTCAGGACCTTCATGAGTCCAGGTCCTGTCATTAAATTAAGTAGTTCAGTTACCCCACTGTTGTCACAGTCGTCTTCCCAAATTTATATTGTCAGATTAATTAATTTTTTTTCCCCATCTAAATTTGTAATGTCTGCAAAATTAACTGTGGAAAGCAGTAAGCAACATTGTAATTGATCTCATAGTATGATTAGCTCAAGCACTGAGCTGCCCTATGACAAACAGAAGTTTGCTAGAAATGAGTGACAAAAACATGAAGCAGTCAAATAATAAGATTAAAAACCCTCAAAAGTTGTTTGTATTCCAATTTTTGTTATAAAATAATTTTAAAATTAGGAATGCTTTAAGTGTTGCAGGTATTTTGTGCAACACTTGCAGAAGGCAGTGGGAAAATATTGAAGTATACATCTTGACTTACAGGAGGCAGGTTCTATTCTATGACTTAGAGGAGAGGAACAAGTCTGTTCCACCCATCTCTACCACTAGAAAATGCAAGTTTTGAACATGATTTTAGTTCTAACAGAACAGTGCTTTGAGCCAGTCTGTGGATTTAAAATAAAGGTGAATCCTTACTTTAACCTGATGTGAGTTTACTGTTGGAGTAACTTCTAATGCAACAGTTGAGCCTGTGCTCTCCCCTTCTCTGCTGGGACTGCCTCTAGTGGTTCTCAGCCTTCCAGATGTTAGTGATTGGTTTAGCTTTGTTGCAAGGGTCAGAGAATTTTCAACACCTATTGCCCTCAAAGTTTTTCTTGCTGATCTTTAAGTACTTATTGTGTTACTTTTTGTGGCCTGGTTTCTGACAAAATCCAGATTCATGTGCTAATTGCTTCCTGCTTGTAGTTTGTCTACTGTTTACCTTCTGGGGCAGTCTTTCCTTTCCTTTACCTTTCTGCCATATTCTCTCTGTAAAGCATGCGGTAAAAGAATCTGTTAAGGGTCTTGAACAGTGTATGAAAAATCACATGCTCAGCTGTGGTTTCACATAGGCTTTTCTTTGCTGGCAGAGCCAGTTTGAGCTTTTTGTGTTTCTGACACAGCTTGATGCTCTGAGATTTTGCTACAGTAGGCTGTTGGCCTGCACTGTAAAATAACTGAAGTGTTTATTTAAAAAGGGGGAAGGGGCCTTCGGACTTCAACCTAGTCAGTCTCCACAAAGGGGGATTGACAGACACCTGGCTACCCCTAGTTGGTACTGTGAGAGCCTTTGCTCAGAATCAGGGTTATCGGCAACAGGAGCTCTATTCTCTGTAGTAAGTTATGAGAGAGAGAGAGAGGAAGAAAAAAGTTTCCCCCAGCTCCCTTTCCCTTACAGTTGGGTCAGCAGTAGCTTCCTGTTGAAACAGAAGTTAGCTCATGACTTTCACGGGTCTTCAGGCTGCATTAGTAACTTGTGAATGTGTATTGGAGATGGCAAGGAGAGCTGCAGAAGAGCAGGGGATAGGAAAAAAGTATGAAACTCCTGCAGTTTTGGAAAGGGGTGAGAGGAATGAAGGAAACCATGTTTTGTGAAGACTAGTGCTCTGATTGGCATGATTTTTGCCTTGTCAGCATTTCTATGCAGGTACGAAGTCTTACCAGGGCTTTGGAGGATCTTTTCTGGCATTTGTACTGGTCTGGAAAGGGACATCGCTGCCTTTTCCAGACTTGAGTGTAAGTCCATGATGAATCATGGCTAACTGGAGTTTTCTTCTGTTGCAGCATTCAGCCTTGCCCAGATGTGAAATATGGTAAACGAATCCATGTACTGCCAATTGATGACACGGTAGAAGGGATCACAGGGAATCTGTTTGAGGTCTATCTCAAGCCATACTTCCTGGAAGCATATAGACCCATCAGGAAAGGTAATAGCACCTGTTACTGAAATCCTGACAGCAGCGAGTGTGAGCTAGTCCTGGGACTGAATAAAGAGAATTTCTAGAAGCTTGCACAGATCTCCATGAAGCATTAGACTGACATCTGTAGAGTGAGATTTTGCTGGTGCTGATTTAATTATTTCCTGATCTTCAGAAGAAAGGGTAGTATCTGTTGCTGGCTGGCAGAGTGGCTTGATAGTTCTCCTGTGGTTTTTTGCTACATAGAATGGGAGAGCATCAGAAAAGGCTCAGGTAGAACTCAGTTTAATGAGATTTTTCTCCTGAGTTACTACCACTTGATCCAATCAGGGAGTTGCCTGCATATTAATCGGTTGGATATACTAGCTGGCACCCTGACTAAATTAACTTTTACAAAGTAATTTAATTAGTAACTGAGAGAGTACATAAAAACCGAAATATACTTTAAGTTGTACTAGTAGCATTTCTGTGGAACAAATAGGTCCTAATACAGTATAAACACAACTTGAAATTATCCACCTTTTGTAGCCAAGTTTAGCCAGGAGTCATAGTGCAATATTATATATTATTCTGCTTCTGGAGACAACCAGTTATAACTAGTAACAGCTAATTATAACAACTTCAGAATAAATGTGTATTAATTTGGAGGGTTTTGCCTGTTTTAGAAATGTTAAATTGAAACTGAATGGAAGTGAAATGCGATTCCTTGCCTTTGTGTTTTGTATTTAGGCAGAGTATTCTTTTCTTTTGTTTGCTGTTAGTTTCTGGATGAGATTTGAGACTTTCAACTGCTACAGATCTAAATGGTGCTCTGGTAGTCAGTACATGCAGCTCTTGAATTTAAAATGCAGAGCAATGTTAAAAATGCCAGCAGTGTATGTCTACATAACCCACTTCCTTGTCCTCTGGGGCTGCTAGTAGTACAAGGACTGACATTTTGCAGACATCTGTTGCAGAAGGCTACTGAAATGTGGAGTTTTACAGGTGACATCTTCTTGGTGCGTGGAGGAATGCGAGCAGTGGAGTTCAAAGTTGTGGAGACAGATCCAAGTCCTTACTGCATAGTGGCTCCAGACACTGTGATCCATTGTGAAGGAGAGCCCATCAAACGAGAGGTGAGCAGAA